>NC_083439.1:35380457-35674085 GCF_020745735.1 Hemiscyllium ocellatum | reverse complement strand
CCCCCCCCCTCCCCCTTTCCCCTCCCCCTCCCCCTTTCCCCTCCCCCTCTCCCCTCCCCCTTTCCCTTCTCCTTCACCCTTCTCTTTCCCCCTTCACCCCTCCCCTCTTCCCCCCACTTCCCTCTAAGCCCCGCCCCCTCCGGTTGCCCCTGGTAACGGAAGTCCCTGTGACGGGGTGCGGGGTGGAAGGCCGGTTGCCGTGGTGACCGCGCGGCCTGAGGGACGCTGTGCTGTCGGTTGGGCGGTCCAGCCCGCGCTGAGAGAGATGGGTGAGAGGACCTACAACCCCTCGGTGCTGATGCACAACTGGTTCGAGGACCTGGCCTTGGATCAGGTGAGCAGACAGCTGTCGTGTCCAGTATAAACCCCGTCCCACTGGGACCCCCCTCCCTGAGCACACTCACCTGGAACCCCCGGCCTCCAGGACACCTCCCTATTTCCTTCATCCTCACTCAACTCCTATCCTTTCCTCTGCCTCCAAACTCTACCCCAATCTCCAATCCAATGCCCCAACCCTATTCTCCAACTTCATTCTTCTCTAAACGCTCTTCCCCAACTTTAACCTGATTTCATGCTCCTCCCCCACCCCCACAACCACAAACCCACTCTGACTTTCTCCTGTAACTCTCTGCTTGTGAACATATCCTCTAACTTTGCCATTATTCCACAACCCCTGACTTAACCGCTTTGCTTAACAGTGCAACCTTGACATTACTCGACTTTATCACCCAAAACCTGACTCTTTGCCTTGTAACCCTACTTTCACAGCTCTATTTCAATTGCTAATCCTATTCCTATTCCTCTCCTAACCTTATCCTCAACTATAAAACTAAACCCATCAGTTAACCTTATTTCCCAACACTAAGCATCACACTAATGCCCTAACTCCGTAGCATTATTTTCACTCCTCATAGCAGAAGACCCAAAAAGGCATCCTGAAGAACAGCAGAGAATAAAGAGATAAAATAGATGGAAGAACTGAAAGCAATCGTAATCACTTAAAGAAAAAATATTTGCAAAATTAATGGCTTGGATTTGATGGTGTGCATCTTACAGCCTTGAAAGGAGTATGCATTGTTTGTAATTATCCAAAATTTCCTGGATTCTAAAAAAGTACTTGCAGATTGGACAACAGAATGTGTAACACCTCTATTCAAGAAATAAGGGAGATGAGCCCTCTACTTTCTGTCATTTACATAAATGATTTGGATGCGAGCATAAGAGGTACAGTTAGTAAGTTTGCAGATGACACCAAAATTGGAGGTGTAGTGGACAGCGAAGGGGGTTACCTCCAGATTACAACAGGATCTGGACCAGATGGGCCAATGGGCTGAGAAGTGGCAGGTGGAGTTTAATTCAGATAAATGCGAGGTGCTGCATTTTGGGAAAGCAAATCTTAGCAAGACTTATACATTTAATGGTAAGGTCCTAGGGAGTGTTGCTGAACAAAGAGACCTTGGAGTGCAGGTTCATAGCTCCTTGAAAGTGGAGTTGCAGGTAGATAGGATAGTGAAGAAGGCATTTGGTATGCTTTCCTTTATTGGTCAGAGTATTGAGTACAGGAGTTGGGAGATCATGTTGCGGCTGTACAGAACATTGGTTAGGCCACTGTTGGAATATTGCGTGCAATTCTGGTCTCCTTCCTATCGGAAAGATGTTGTGAAACTTTGAAGGGTTCAGAAAAGACTTACAAGGATGTTGCCAGGGTTGGAGGATTTGAGCTACAGGGAGAGGCTGAATAGATTGGGTTAGGATATCTGGTTGGCATGGACGGATTGGACCACAGGGTCCGTTTCCATGCTGTACACCTCTTTGACTCTGTGACTCTAAGAAAACTATTGAACAACAGACAAATGTATAAATGTCACTGGGAAATTCTCTTGTTAGCTGTTACAGGAATTAGCAAGGCATTTAGAAAATCAGTGCAATCTTGCAGAGTCACATAGTTTATTTTTGAAAGGGAAACCATGTTTGACAAATTTATTTAAGTTATTTGAGATGTAACTTATGATCTTATTAATTTTAACTTTAATCATTAACACCATCCCACAACTTTAATATTTAACTCTAAACTAACCCTCCCCCAATTCATAAAGCCTACCCAATAATACCAGCTCCATCCAAACACAACTCCTAATGCTTAAACCCAAAATTAGCCCCTCCATGTACTGCAACCCTTAACATGCTCACCCCTGAACCTAATGCCAACTCTAAATCCTAATCTAATTCTGAAATGTTTGTCTCTCAGAGGTTGACGATTGCATTGTCAACAGTTGCTCTCGGTCCTTTACATGCAAAAAAACGTTAGCGCTGGTGCTGAGACTGTATATTCTTAGTTACACTAATCAAATCATCCTGTTGTGCTTTATGGAAATATATGTGGAATATTGCTGTTAACCTAATAAGGGTGAACTTATGTGGGAAGTACAAAATCTTGGCATAGGAGATGGATTTTGTAAAAGTTTTCAAAGCTATTTTCTAATCAATCTGTTTCGAGATGTTATTACACATCCCTGGAATTGGTGGGACTTGACCCCAGGCTGAGCAATTGTGAAGGCTTAGGAGGTTTAGGAAGGTAATTCTGGAGAGCAAAACTAAAGGATTACTCTGTCATCAACGTTGGGATCAGGGCGGAAGAGTCACACAGAAGATTTGGCATGGGATAGAATTTCCACTTTCATCAAAATTGTGGAAACTGTGTTCAGAATTGCACATTTTGGTTAGAAGTTTCTTTCATATACTCGTTTTCACATCACTGGACAACAAAATCTATCAATGCAGCAGCACAATCAGGCAGTCTTTAAAAAAAGATAACTCCATTAAAAAAATTTTAAATATTATTTGACATATGTTGAGAGTGGTAACTTGCAAGTGGAATAAAAGAGTTCTGAAGAAGAGGTCATACCGGATTTGAAATATTCACTCTATGTCTCTCTTCAAATGCTAGACCTGCTGCATGTCTCCCACATTCTCTATGTTTATTTTGAACTGAGTACTGGGGTTGGATTAATGCAACTAAAAGCAAGTTGTTGCACTAATAAGCATTTGAATCAGTGTCAATCCACCATCTGTGAGTAACCCAAATTTAATTGATTGAAACCAAAAAGTACTGTGAGTGCTGGAAACCTGAAGTAAAAACAGAAGGTGCTAGAGAAACACAGTAGGTCTGGCAGTATATGTGGGGAGAGAAACACAGTTACTGGAAAATTGGTGCGTTCCAGTGAAGTCCAATGCAAGTTGGAGTTTTTCTTTCGGTTTTTCTATTTTTGCTTTTCTTTTCTTTGGTGTGTTAGTTGCTGGCATTGGCACGGCAGTGAAAGCAGTCTGTGCATGGAGTGGTGATCAGAGGTGGTGACTGATGCAGCACCTCCTGGCAATTGGAGGCAGCGGCAACAAGGACGTCCTGCTGGTGTTTGGTGCTGGCTGCAGCAGCAGCAAAGCTTCTCCAGTGATCAGATGTGACAGTGGCAGATTCTTCAAGGTGGCGGCATTGGCAAGGTGACATCTCGGAGGAGGATGGCCAGAGTGGGATTTTTGACATGGCAGCGGTCTGGCCCTGGCAGGGGACCCAGAGACTCCTGGTTGTAAGAGGCCCAGCGTGGGAACTCCTACCTCATGGAGGGGGCAGCAGAGCCAGGGACTCTTGTTTGCAGTCGTGGTAGACCCAGAGCGGGGACTCCCGCTACCACTGCCATTTCGCTGATAACAGGAGTGGAGCTGGGGTCTCCTGGTTACGGGGTGAGTGTGGGTTCAGCATGGGACTTGATGGTGGCGTCAGTGAGGTGGGCCCATAAAGAGTGGTGACTCCTATGTTTGGTGGATGCAGCACATGTGTTGGCAAGGCAATAGAGGCGGTGCAGGAGTCACTGGTAAACTGACTCAGGACTCATGGGGAGGCAGCCGAATGAAGGTGAACTCTGCTTCAGTTATATCATTTTTATCTTTTTATTCTTATACTATTCAAAATCGTTCCAGATTATGGTTACATTAGAAGCAGTTCACTGTATTGTACTGTTTTCTTCACTGTAAAATGCAAGTGACAATCATAATGGCATATAAATTAGGAACAAGAATAGGTCATTTTAGCCCCTCAGGCCAGATCCACCATTCCATAACATCATGGCTGATCTGCCCCAGATTTCAATGCTTATTTTGTGCCTGATCTTCATAGTCAGTAAAAACAAGGACTGCAGATGCTGGAAACCAGATTCTAGATTAGAGTGGTGCTGGAAAAGCACAGCAGTTCAGGCATCATCCGTGGAGCGGGAAAATCGACGTTTCGGGCAAAAGCCCTTCATCAGGAATAGAGACAGAGAGCCTGCAGGGTGGAGAGATAAATGAGAGGAGGGTGGGGGAAGGTAGCAAAGAGTAAAATGGGTGAATGGGGGTGGGGATGGAGGTGATAGGTCAGGGAGGGGGGTGAAGGGGATAGGTGGAAAGGAAGATAGGCAGGTAGGACAAGTCATGGGGACAGTGTTGAACTGGAAGTTTGAAACTGGGGTGAGTGGGGGAAGGGGAAATGAGGAAACTGGTGAAGTCCACATTGATGCCCTGAGGTTGAAGTGTTCTGAGGCGGAAGATGAGGCGTTCTTCCTCCAGGCGTCAGGTGGTGAGGGAGCGGCAATGAGGGATGCCCTCCGATGCATCTCGTCCACATCCCGCACCTCTGCCCTCAGACCCCACCCCTCCAACCGTAACAAGGACAGAACCCCCCTTCCACCCCACCAACCTTCACATAAACCACATCATCCACCGACATTTCCGCCACCTCCGAAAAGACCCCACCACCAGGAATATATTTCCCTCCCCACCCTTTCCGCCTTCCGCAAAGACCATTCCCTCCGTGACTACCTGGTCATGTCCATGCCCCCCTACAACCCACCCTCCCATCCTGGCCTTCCCCTGCTACCGCAGGAATTACAAAACCTGCGCCCACACCTCCTCCCTCACCTCCATCCAAGGCCCTAAAGGAGCCTTCCACATCCGTCAAGGTTTTTCCTGAACATCCACCAATATCATTTATTGTATCCGTTGCTCCCGATGCGGTCTCCTCTACATTTGGTAGACTGGATGCCTCCTAGCAGAGCTTTAGGGAACATCTCTGGGACACCTGCACCAATTAACCACACTGCCCTGTGGCTGAACATTTCAACTCCCCCTCTCACTCAGCCGAGGACATGGAGGTCCTGGGCCTCCTTCACCGCCGCTCCCTCGCCACCCGATGCCTGGAGGAAGAACGCCTCATCTTCTGCCTCGGAACACTTCAACCCCAGGGCATCAATGTGGACTTCACCAATTTCCTCATTTCCCCTTCTCCCACCTCACCCCAGTTAGAGTCATAGAGGTGTACAGCATGGAAACAGACCTTTCGGGCCAACCTGTCCATGCCGACCAGATATCCCAACCCAATCTAGTCCCACCTGCTGGCACCGGGCCCATATCCCTCCAAACCCTTCCTATTCATATACCCATCCAAATGCCTCTTAAATGTTGCAATTGTACCAGCCTCCACCACTTCCTCTGGCAGCTCATTCCATACACATACCATCCTCTGCATGAAAAAGCTGCCCCTTAGGTCTCTTTTACATCTTTCCCCTCTCAACCTAAACCTATGCCCACTAGTTCTGGACTCCCTCATCCCAGGGAAAAGACTTTGCCTATTTACCCTATCCATGCCCCTCATAAATTTGTAAATCTCTATAAGGTTACCCCTCAGCCTCCGATACTCCAGGGAAAACAGCCCCAGCCTGTTCAGCCTCTCCCTATAGCTCAAATCCTCCAACCCTGGCAACATCCTTGTAAATCTTTTCTGAACCCTTTCAAGTTTCACAATATCTTTCTGATAGGAAGGAAACCAGAATTGCATGCAATATTCCAACAGTGGCCTATTCAATGTCCTGTACAGCCGCAACATGACCTCCCAACTCCTGTACTCAAAACTCTGACCAATAAAGGAAAGCATACCAAACGCCTTCTTCACTATCTTATCCAAACTTCCAGCTCAGCATTGTCTACATGAGTTGTCCTACCTGCCTATCTTCCTTTCCACCTATCCACTCCACCCTCTTCTCTGACCTATCACCCTCATCCCCACCCCCATTCACTTATTGTACTTTATGCTACTTTCTTCCCGCCCCCACCCTCCTCTCAATTATCTCTCCACCCTGCAGGTACTCTGCCTCTATTCCTGATGAAGGGCTTTTGCCCGAAACGTTGATTTTCCTGCTCCTCGGAAGCTGCCTGAACTGCTGTGATTTTCCAGCACCACTCTGATCTCCATTGTCCTCAGCTTCTTGATATTTCTGATATCTATCTACCTCCCCATTAAATACTTTGATGACATAACCTCCACATCTCTCTGGAGCAGAAAATTCCAGGCATTCACTATTCTTTGAGAGAAAAAAATTCCTTTTTATCCCAATTTTAAGAGTATCTCTTTTTTCTGATCCTTATTTCAAGACTGTCCCATGCGCGGAAGAACTTGTCAATATCTACAATACCAAGTTCCCTCAGAATCATGTACGTTTCAATAACATCACTCTTTATTATTCAACTCCCAATAAGTAAGTACCGTTTAGCCGTTCTCAATAAGTCAACCCTCAGAACAGTGCCTCATTTTCTGTCTCGACACTTCATAGCCTTCTGGAGTCAACACAGTTCAATAACTTCAGACCATGAGCTGTTCCCTGTATTTGAATTCCCTGTCTCTGCTGTTTTGCTTTCAGAACAGCTGACACATTCTACTATGAATACCACCACTCCCGCTAAGCTGCATGGCTGCATGCACACAGCTCTCATCACCAGTCTGACACAGATCGCAGCATTGACTTCTGCTTCCAGAAATCCATATATGAACCTCAGAGGTTCCCTCTGATCTTTTTCTTCTACACCCCAGAGGTCCTGTCCATGTAGAGGGGAAAAGAATACAGGGAACTCTGATTAAAGCATGCTCTGGATCTATCTCTCTTTTCCATGACCATTACTACATCCTTTGATGTTTGGTCTGTGCTACTTTTAATTTGCCTTGATCTCTAATCTTCCCCTGACCTTTCCTTCTGCTCTCCATCACTTTTCCATCTCTTTTATCAGTGCAAAACATTACAAACATTTTAGCTGCACTGAACATAATTTGCCATAAAAATATGCAGTCTTTTGTATTGATAATACTGATTGCAACCAAATTGCACCAGAAAGAAATGCAAGACTAAATGGAAACATAATATAAAATTTGACACGTCTGATGGCAACAGTATTGCCATCAGTGGCTTCTGATCTTAATTATTAAACATTAATGCAAAATCATGCTGTTATTTTGCATTATCGATCACAAAGGCTGTTTGGTTTGTCAATATCCACTAATATGGCTCTATAATACTATTTCAGGATAAAAATAATATTATAATATTACACAATATTATTAAATTGTTTGTATTGTATTGTACATATGGGCCTAACTTCTATGAAGGTAATGTATTGCAGTTTATTGGGCGTCACAACAAAGCAGGGTGCTCCTGAGCATATATAATTAGTTGCTATTGGCACTGGCTGCTTTTGGGGTTATTTTCTCTGCCTGTGAGTTTCATAGAACATAGAACATAGAACATAGAAGGATACAGCGCAGTACAGGCCCTTCGGCCCTCGATGTTGCGCCGACCGAATCCTACCTAACCTATACTAGCCCAATAACTTCCAAATGCCTATCCAATGCCCGCTTAAATGACCATAAAGAAGGAGAGTTCACCACTGATACGGGCAGGGCATTCCATGAACTCACAACCCACTGTGTGAAGAATCTACCCCTAACATCTGTCCTATACCTACCACCCCTTAATTTAAAGCTATGTCCCCTAGTAACACCTGACTCCATTAGCGGTAAATGGTTCTTAGTATCTACCCTATCTAAACCCCTAATCATCTTATACACTTCTATCAGATCTCCCCTAAACCTTCTCTTCTCCAATGAGAACAGCCCCAAGTGCCTCAGCCTTTCCTCATAAGATTTTCCTACCATTCCAGGCAACATCCTGGTAAACCTCCTCTGCACTCGTTCTAAAGCTTCCACATCCTTCCTATAGTATGGCGACCAAAACTGCACACAATAGACCAAAACTGCACACAATTTTTGTTTGAGTTGCTGACCTCATCATGTTTATAATCAGAAAAGTTTTGATGAATACCATAAGGCTACCGTGCATCTTATCCATCCTTGTCCAGTAGTTTTAGTGCAGATACCAATGCTATTGATAAATAACAATATATAGAAAAAATTTCAAACTATATTGGAGCACAATCAGATGAAAAATTTGGAAAAAGATCATAGTTTTGTCAAAGAGGCAAGTTTTACAGAGTCCTGAAGTTATAGGGATTTAGGGAGGAAATTCTGGAGCTATAGGACTAGACAGGTAAAAGCACAGGCAGACATGGGGATCAAAGAAGATGGGTGATGCCAAAAGTAAGACAGAATAGTTTCAAACAGGTTTGAATGATGACCAGGAAGATTTTGGAAATGACAATGAGAGAACAGAGATTCTGGCAAAATGTGAAGGCAATTTTTGCCTTATCCAAAACTGGATAGATGGATTAACAACATAGATGCTGTTAAGGAGTTGAGAGAAGTGGCTATAATACTCAGTTCAGTGTAATCAACATAAATACACCATGTCCTCAGATGCTGAGGTTCAAATGCAGCTCAGTAGATAAGAAATAGGGATTCAAGGGCAGATTTTTTAATAAAAGCAAAATGTTGTGGAAGTTGGAAATCTGAGATAAACACAGAGAATGCTGGAGAAACTCAGCAGATCTGGCAGCATCTGTAAAGGGAAAATAGAGTTAATGTTTTAAGTCTGGTATGACTCTACTTCAGAGTTCAGAAGATGTTAACTCTATTTCTCTACACAGATCCTGCCAGACATGCTGAGTTTTTCTAGCATTGTCTTTATTTGTTTAAGATCCTTAGTGATTCCCGAGACCGAGGAATAAGAAGAGGAAGAGAAGACATTGCAGGAGATTGGATAGGTTAGAATGGAACCAGGTGACAGTTGTCCCTCCAGTTGAATAATGGAGATGATATATCGGAGAAGGACGGTGTGGTCAAAAGTGCCAAAGTTCAAGAATGATGAACAAGTATAATATTCCTGATGAAGGGTTTTTGCCCAAAACATCGATCTTCCTGCTCCTCGGATGCTGCCTGACCTGCTGTGCTTTTCCAGTACCACTCTAATCTTGACTCTGATCTCCAGCATCTGCAGTCCTCACTTTCACCTAACATACCACAGTGACAGTCAAATAGAACATCAATGTGACTTTCATTAGGATCCTGTCAGTGCTGTGGTGGTAATGTAGCCTGATAGAAGTGTTTCAGTCATGGTGTTGTGGGGATGATGGACAGGAACTTGAGAAGTGATAGCATGTTCAAGGATCTTGGAGAGAAACATGAGGTTAGAAATGAGGGGGTTGTTTATAAGGACCGAAGGTCAAGGATTTTAATTTGATGAAGAAAGGGGTAATGATGGCAATTTTGCTAAGGGAGGAAAGTGGTATGATACCTGGATTCGAACAGGGAGGACATTTGTGTGAAACTTGTCTTGATGGACAAAGAGATGAGAGAGATGCAGCAGAGGCAGCTGAATGGATGATATCCATTGTCGTGACAAAGAATTCCATGAACACTTAATGCCTGTCGTTGGAGATGAGGTGATGTGGGTAGGTATGATTTATACTAGAGGACTTAATTCAACCACACCACACTACACTACAGACCAATAGACAATTATTTTATGATTTGGTCAAGCTGATGAAGGTAAGTTGAAGTTCGGTTAACAAAGGATTTGATTTACAAATTTAGATGGTTCCTGCACTCATCAACATTGAATAAAAAAATTACTCATAATCCACAAAGGACCTGAACATTCTCTGTCCACTAGGGAGAAATGGAAAATTATATATTCACTCACTTGCTCATCCACTCCTTCCGTCACATTAACAGCATCTACAAAAGTTTACCAAGGCTCCTTAAACAACAAGCCTCAAACCCATGACCACTCCCATCCAGAAGGATAAGGGAAACAGATATATGGGAACATCATCACCTGCAAGTTCCTCTCCAAGTCTTTCAGCACCCTGACTTGGAAATGTATCGCTGTTCCCTCAGCATTGCTGGGTCAAAATCCTGGATCTCCTTTCCTGACAGAGTGTACCTACAGTGGTTCAAGGAGGCATCTCACCACTATCTTCTCAAAGACAAATGGAGACAAACAATAAGTGTTGGTCCAACCAGCGATACCTACATCCCGTGAATGAATAAAAATAAATTATCTATGTGTATTTTATATATAGCTTGAACAGCACCAGTCTGTTAAGAACAAAACTAATTAATTTTGTTACTTTGTAGAAGTGTCTTTTATACTGCTATCATGTCACTTAGACAGGAAGAAACTTTTCCACTTGATGGAGGAGTCAATGATCGGACATAGATTTAAGATATGGGGCTGAAGGTTGACAGGGGATGTGAGGAAAAATGTTTTCACCAAGAGATTGGTGGGAATCTGGAACTCACTGCCTGTAAGGTTGGTAGAGCAGAAACCCTCATAGCATTTAAGAAGTAATCAGATGTGCACTTTCAATGCCAATGCATACAAGGTTATGGGCCAAGTACTGGAAAATGGGAAGAGATGTTAGGTTTTTTTTAATGGCATAGATGCGATGAGGTGAAGGTCCTTTCTCTGTGCTATAAATCTCCATGACTCTCTCAACATTGTCTGTAAGCTACTGTATTTTCTACTCCTCTTTGTGTTCAATTTTATTTCTTTAAAAAAATGCATTAGAGAAAATGCTCTTTTTATTTAACCTCATCACGTGCAATTCAGTCAAATTCATGAATGCAGATTTAATTCCTCACTTAAGCTCTTTGGAATGTGTTAAAGAGTTTAAACAGAAAACAGTTGTTTGTGCACCAACCACAAGCTATTGAAGGAACCCACACCAAATGTTCAGATCATCAAGTTTATGTAATAGCTTATTTGATTACAGAAACACGTGAGTACTTTGTGGAGTGTAATGTCTCCCAGTCTGCATTCTTCTGGTCAAAATGCACTTTGTATGTTTTTAATCTATGGAATCAATATGTGAGTGTTCTTTCATTGCTTCAACAAATTGGGAATGAATGAATTACTGAATGTGCACTAGTTTATGTAGGATTGTGATATCAGTAGAATGCCCTTTGTTTATTTAAAAAGCACATGGAACCAGAGTCCTTCGCTCAGCTCGAGTCTGTGTAAAATGGGACATTTTTGGACACATGCCAATCCATTACTTCCACATCCACATACCTCTATCCTTTTCTTTTATAAGAACTTTATCAATGTAGGGCTAGCCATTTGACTTGCAGCTTGCTTGATGATACAGCTTGATGCCCTGGCTCAGTGGACACTCCAATCCCAATGGGCATGCATCCTCCACCAGATGTCACCCCAGTCCTCAAAGGATAGGACTCTGCTTTCTGCATTCCAGGACAATCAAGAGTGGGTTTGAATTTATAACTTTTCAAATCTGAGATGGGAATGCCACCGCTGAGGTCTCAGCTTGATGTCCAGTTGTAACGTGCATATGCTGTCAATGTACAAATACTCTTTCCCCTTTCACTCATGCACAGAAACCTTTAAAAATCTCGATCGCTATGTGCCCTTTAAGTTACCTTTTCCTATGTGGCACTTTTGAACCAGAATTTAACTGTGTATTTGCACATGGACTCCATCTAGTGGCTGTTATTGCTGCACAGTATGACATAACTAAAAGCACTTTGGAAGGTGTCATTGGGCAGAATTTATGGCGGGGATTTTGTCTGTAGTCTTGAGAGCTGATAGAGTTAGGCTTTTGTGGCACAGTGGTAGCATTCCTACCCCAAACCAGGAGGCGGGGTTCAAGTCCCATCTGCTGCAGAGGTGTGTAATAACAACTCTGAACAGGTTGATTAGAAAATAGGCTGTAAAAATAATGAGAAGTGTCAGCGTGCCTCATTAGTATAGTGGTTAATATCCATGCCTGTCATGCTGGAAACTGGGAAAATTCATCCTAAACCTATACCCTTTAGTTCTGGAGCCCCCACCCCAGGGAAAAGACTTTGTCTATTTATCATATCCATGCCCCTCGTAACTTTATAAACCTCTATAAAGTCACCCCTCAGCCTCTGACGCTCCAGGGAAAACAGCCCCAGCCTGTTCAGCCACTCCCTACAGCTCAAATCCTCCAACCCTGGCAACATACTTGTAAATCTTTTCTGAACCCTTTCAAGTTTCACAACATCTTTCTGATAGGAAGGAGACCAGAATTTGCAATATTCCAAAAGTGGCCTAACCAATGTCCTGTACAGCCGCAACGTGATCTCCGAGCTCCTATACTCAATGCTTTGACCAATAAAGGAAAGCATACGAAGCACCTTCTTCACTATCCTATCTAGCTGCGACTCCACTTTCAAGGAGCTATGAACCTGCACTCCAAAATCTCTTTGTTCAGCAACACTCCCTAGGATTATCATTATATGTATGAGTCCTATTCTATTTGTTTTTCCAAAATATGTTTCTTCACATTTATCTAAATTAAACTCCATCTGCCACTCCTCAGCTCATTGGCCCATCTGATCAAGGTTAGATTAGATTCTGTACAGTATGGAAACAGGCCCTTTGGCCCAACAAGTCCACACTGACCCTCTGAAGCGTAATCCACCCAGATTCGTTCCCTTACCTTATTTTTACCCCTGACTAATGCAACTAACCCTATGTGCAATTTAGTATGACCAATTCACCTAACCTGCACATTTTTGGATTGTGGGAGGAAACCAGAGCACCCAGACACAGGGAAAATGTGCAAACTCCACACACATAGTTGCCCAAAGTAGGAATTGAACCCAGGTCCCTGGTGCTGAGAGGCAGCTGTGCTAACCACTAAACCTTTTGTACTTTCAGGTAATCTTCTTCGCTGTCCACTATACCTCCAATTTTGGTGTCACCTGCAACTTACTAACTATATCTCCAATGTTCACATCTAAACCATTTATCTAAATGGAGAAAAATAGTGCACCCAGCATCAATTCTTGTGGCACTCCGCTGGTCACAGGCCTCCAGTCTGAAAAGCAACTGTCCACCACCACCCTCTGTCTTCTACCTTTGAGCCAGTTCTGTATCCAAATGGCTAGTTCTCCCTGTTTTCCATGAGATCTAACTTTGCTAACCAGTCTCCCATGAGGAACCTTGACAAATGTCTTACCGTAGTCTATATAAATCACATCTATCATTCTGCCTTTATCAATCCTCTTTGTTACTTCAAAAAACGCAATCAAGTTTGTGAGACATGATTTCCCATGCATAAAGTCATGCTGACTATCCCTGATCAGTCTTTGCCCTACCAAATACATGTAAATCCTAGTCCCTCAGGATTCCCTCAAATAGCATGCCCACCACCAATGTCAAGCTTACCGGTCTATAGTTTCTTGGCTTTTCCTTACCACCTTTCTTAAATAGTGGTACCATGTTAGCCAACCTTCTGGCATCTCACGTGTGACTATCGGTGCCATAAATATCTCAGCAATGAGCCCAGCAATCACTTCCCTAGCTTCCCACAGAGGTCTAGGGTACACCTGGTTAGGTCCTAGGCATTTATCCACTTCTACGTATTTAAGATGTCCAGTACCTCCTCCTCTATAATATGGACATTTTCAAGATGTCACCATTTATTTCTCCATATTCTGTATCTCCGATGTCCTCCACAATAAATACTGACGCAAAAGACTCATTTAGTATCTTCACCATCTCCTGTGGTTCCACACTAGGCTGCCTTGCTGGTCTTTGAGGGGCCCTATTTTCTCCGTAGTTATCCTTTTGTCCATAATGTATTTATAAAAACCCTTTGGATTCTCTTTAACACTATTTGCCAAAGCTATCTCATGTCTCCTTTTTGCCCTCCTGATTTCCCTCTTAAGAATACTCCTACTGCCTTTATACTCTTATAAGGGTTCACTTGATCTCTCCTATCTATATCTGACATATGCTTCCTTCTTTTTCTTAACCAATCCCTCAATTTCTCTAGGCAGAAGTGAGGACTGCAGATGCTGAAAATCAGAGTCTAGATTAGAGTGGTGCTGGAAGTCCAGCATTCCCTACACTTACCAGCCTTTCCTTTTCCCCTAATAGGAATATACTGTCTCTAGACTCTTGTCCAGAAGTAAATACAGTTTAATTGATCTGCTTTGTTTCTTCCTGCTCTGACTGTTTGACTCGCTGCTTTTTCCAACTGTACCAGTCTCAGGTTGATCTTTCTTCAGTATTTCCCTGGGTCCTCCCCACCCCACAATCTTACTAGTTTAAATCCTTCCAAGGAGCTCCAGCAAATCTCCCTGCTGGTATTTTAGTCCCCGTCCAATTCAGGTGCAATCCATCCTTCTTGTACAAGTCACCTCTACTCCAGAAGAGATTCCAATGATCTCAAAATGTGAACCCTTCTCCCATGTACCAACTTCTCAGCCATGCATTCATCTGCTCTATCCTCTTAATCCCACCTTCACTAGCTCATAGCACTGGGAGTAATCCAGATATTACTACCCCTAAGGATCTCCTCTTTAAATTCCTGCCCAATTTTCTATAATCTCCTTTCTGAATCTCATCCTTTTCCCTTCCTATGTCATTAGTTCCAATGTGTACAATGACCTCCTGCTGGTCTCTCTCCCCTTTGAGAACATTCTACACCCTCTCTGAGATATCCTTGATCCTAACACAACATACAATTCTGATTTTTCACTGCTGGCTGCAGAAATGTTTGAGTGTGCCTCTGACAAGAGAGTCCTCTATTACAATTGATCATTTGGGACTCGACATACCCCTCATTGTATTAGAGCCAGTCTTAATACCAGAAAATTGGCTGTTTGTGCTACATTCCCCTGAGAGTCCATCAGCCCCTACATTTTATAAAACAGCATATTTGTTTGAAATGGGGACAGCCACAGAAGACTCCTGCAGTACCTGCCTACCTCTCCTACCTTTCCTTAAGTTCACCCATCTATGTGACTGTGTCTGCAATTTTTCTCCCTTCCTATAACTGGCATCCATCATGCCCCCTATCTCTTTTAAATTCCCCATTGACTGTCGCTCTAACCAATCCATGCGATTTGGCAGGATTCATAACCAAAGACATTTTCTGCAGACAGGATCATCAGTAACATAGAAACTCTCCCTAAACTCCCACATCTGACAAGAAGAGCGTATCACTCCATTGAAGGCCATCTTTAGATTAGATTAGATTACCTACAGTGTGGAAACAGGCCCTTCGGCCCAACAAGTCCACACCGACCCGCTGAAGCGCAACCCACCCATACCCCTACACTTACCCCTTCACCTAACACTACGGGCAATTTAGCATGGCCAATTCACCTAACCTGCACATCTTTGGACTGTGGGAGGAAACCGGAGCACCCGGAGGAAACCCACGCAGACACGGGGAGAATGTGCAAACTCCACACAGTCGCCTGAGGTGGGAATTGAACCCAGGTCTCTGGCGCTGTGAGGCATCAGTGCTAACCACTGTGCCACCGTGCCGCCCCTTTGTTCCTTCACAATCTACAGACACAGAAAATAGCACCACAATCATTTTATTTTTTTAAAAAAAGTGTTCCAGGCTAACTTAGTACTTATGGTTTATATTTTTAAAATGTAATCAAGAGACAAATTTCAATAAAACATATAATCAAGAAAGAGCCACTATACTCACTACTGTAGACTTGCAGCAAGGTTACACATTAAAAACTGTGCATTTATCTGTGTCTGTGCTGTGAACTCTCCCACACAGGTTCCTCCAAGGTCAGCTGGGAACTTCGCTGTTTGTTAATTTTTTCTAGATGCACTCGGATATCCAGAGTTGCTTGAACTCAAACAGCAAAGGCAGTAACTGTGCAGATTCACTGCTATGTCATTTAGCATGTAAACAATAATTGCTGCTCCTGGAATTTGGGGAAATCATCTCCAACACCTATAATATCTCAAAAAAGGAACAGCTCTTACAGCCACAATTTTTTTCCTGTCCTCCATCTCGGATTACCTAGAATCCCCAATCCTGTTTATAATGCATTTACAGAACGTTGTTGTTTCTGCCTTTGACATGGCCTCAGCACATTTTCCTCTTCCCCTCCGTCTCACTTTATTATAAAGAGCTCCCCTGTTCTCCAGATGAGGTGGAAGGGGTTTGCTTGGCAGTGGTGATTTTTGGTTTGGGAGGTTTAGTGTGGTGACTCTAAGGGCATTGGGTTCTGAATGGCCCAGACATGTTGAAGATCTTGCCAGAGGTAAGTTGACACACCAAAGTGTGAACCTCCAAGGATTGGATGGAGGCAGGCAGGGTGGAGGTGCAGGGCCTGCGCTACCTTTGCAATGACCTCAGTGGAAATTGCTGAAGCACCTCTGTATGGCTTCTCCTCTGACTGAATGCCTCTTGACATTACTCTGTATCCATCTGAGGACAAGGCACTTGAATTGAGAACAAGATTCCCCACCTTATTTTCCCCATTCCTTTGGTGCTGAGGACCAATGGTTAAGGCAAAGAAACGCAAGTCCTTGATGTCTCCAGCATCCCTGAGTGTGCTGGACCTGTCTGTCCAAGACAGTTGCCAACCTGTCCATGGTGGCAGGCAGACAGTCACATGATTGATTGCACTGCTACAGCTCCTGGTCTTTGAGGGCCATTCTGTCCCACATACCTGTCTGTTGGTCCTGATTCTCACTCTGTATGTGGCTCCTTCAACAGCACCTCCCTGTGCATTTGGATCCTGTACGGTCGAAGTCAGAGTAGATGCCTGGTCTCAGGCCTGATGCGTTTCTTCCTTGACCATCTGTGGAGCTTTTGCTGTGCAATATGGTGCTAACCAGCTTCTCATCCAACAGTTTCCCAAATGGGTCATAATAGCTTGTGGGCTTCTATGGGAGGTCCATCATTCAACAAACATGGCACCTCATCGAGGGCTCTGTATTAAGAAGAAAGAACCAACTGAGAACCAGCCTCCTGCCTTTAAAGTTGACAGCCCATCGTCTGCCCTCTGTCACAGAGCTTTCAGGGCAGAACCTGATGAGATTTCCATTTCTGATCTGCAATTAGTTCAATGGGTCTTTTGCCAACTCTAGCAGATGGATAAAAACACTGTTGCCAGGACTAAGTCACACCTCAGAAGTGGGGTGAAGAGTTATGATTGAAATCAAATATGGAAGTGTTGGGGAGGTGATCAAGAGGTGGATTGGAAAGGCAGTGGATGGGAAATATGGTGAATGGGAAGCCAGCAGTACTTTGTGATTTGTATTAATGACCTGGGAGGAGTGAGTATTCAGGTAAGTACTTTTAAACAATATAACATTTTGGAGGCAGACTACGGCAATCCTTACTAGGATGAAACATTAGTCTTTAGATATAAAGTGGTTTCCTGAATATATCCAGCAAATTCAAAGGGTCTGATGCCTCTTCCTCTGAGAGGTCCTTTTGATGCCTATATCAATATGAGGGTGTCTGACTTAAAAGGGAACTCAGAAAGTAACCGCTGTGCAGGGTGTGTCAGTGACTCAGTGGTTCGTCAGGGACCCGGGTTTGATTCCCGTCTGTTTACATGTTCTTCCCATGTCTGCGTGGGTTTCCTCTGGGTGCTCTAGTTTCCTCCCACAATCCAAAGGTGTGCAGGTCAAGTGAATTGGCCATGCTAAATTGCCCATAGTGTTCAGAGATGTGCACATTAGGGGTAAATGCAGAGTAATGGGGAATGGGTTTGGGGTACTCTTTTTGGAAGGTGGGTGTGGACTTGTAGGGCCGAAAGGCCAGTTTCCATGCTGTAGGGATTCCATTCTATAACAATCTAAGGTGTGTATCTGAGGTGGTTCAGTGGTTAGCCCTGCTGTCTCACAGCGTCAAGGACCCAGGTTCAATTCCACCCTTAGCTAACTGTCTGTGTGGAGTTTGCATGTTCTCCCTGTGTCTGTATGGGTTTCCTTCCACAGTCCAAAGATGTGCAGGTTAGGTTGGTTAGCCATGGGAAATACAGGTTTACAGGGGTCTGGGTGGGATGCCGTTTGGGGGTCATTCTGCTTCCACACTTTGGTGTTCCAGCACATTACATGTTTCATGGTCCAACCGAAATTTCATCCACTTACTTGGCCATAGTTTCTGGATATTCCATATTGCTTCTTTTAAAAATAGTTATGTTATACAATTGTCTTGATGAAATTATTGTCTTGTTAAAATGCCAATCTGAGTCAGTCATTTCTCCAATTCCATGTCAGTTGAGAATACTTTGATTATTTCTTCCTATGAGTTGTTCATCTGTGCCTGGATAAACCATCCAGTCCTTTCAATGTACATGTGCTGTTGTAATTTTCTTTATGAAATGCCCTGTCCTGATGCAAAACATAAGGGAACATGCATACTCTTTAACTGCAGCTTCTGCCAGCATTTGTTAACAAAGGAACTTCTTTGCATTCTTGATGTACAATATAAGGATATGCGTAAATTCAGGAGAGGGCTATCATCATCAACTGGCTAGATTGCTGAAATAATTATAAATGGTTTAATCAGAAAATATTTCTTTGAAATATTTGACCTTGCTTATGCTTGTTACCTCTTCCACTAACACTGAATTTCCTTGCCCTTGTCTGATGAATACATTACCTTTGAACAACATTGATATCCTTTTGAGATACAATACTATGCTTTTAAAAAAAGCTTATTTTGTTACTGTTTTACACAAAATAAAGGCCAAGAAAAATCTGTATTTGCTGGATATCTGAAAAAGATAATCAGATATTGCCACAAGTATACACCAGAGCAAGGAACATCTATTCAAAGAACAGAGAAATTGCTGCTTCAGACCAGGCTACTTAGACAACAACTGCACCACAATCTGTACTGGGAAAGATGTATTTATGTTAGAGACATCTCCACTTATACATTCTTTACTTTGCATACATCTCTACCCCATCAACCTACCTACTACAATTGTTATGTGATTAATTTAATAAATTGGAAAAGACCGTTTTGCTAATTTAAACATGCCCTTTAGCCCTTCACTTAGTCTCATATTCAATTCCACTTTGAACACTTGTTGTGTATTTGGTTTCACTGCTTTCCCTGGCAGAATCTCCTGTGCATTTGTCAGCTTTGGAGATAGTGAGGGCTGCAGATGCTGGAAAGTCAGTCGATAAAGTGTGGAGCTGGAAAAAACACCACTGGTCAAGCAGCATCTGAGGAGCAGGAGAATCGACGTTTCAGGTCAGGATCTCTCATTGGGACTTTTATCAACTCTTACTCCTAAACCAATTGCTTTGTGACTCAGTAGAAGAAACACTGAATCAAACTAACACAACGTTAAAAATCAAGCAACGTCAGGTTATAGTCCAAAAGGTTTAATTGGTAGCACTAGTTTTTGGAGCATCGCTCCTTCATCAGGTGGTTGCTTCCAATTAAACCTGTTGAACTATAACCTGGTATTGTGTGATTTTTAACTTTATTCACTCCAGTCCAACACCGACATCTCCAAATCATGACACAAACAACATTTTACTCCAATACCTTTTTAAGCATTACTTTCAATTGCTTGCACTTTATGCCTTATGTGTAATATTGGTGTAATATTCTGAGTTTGTCTGTTAATTCCATAAGGTCTTCCTGAGACTCCACCCACCACTTTAAACATTCACTCTGCCAACTGTCAGTGATGTAGCAGCAGTGAATATAACAACTATATGCACTGGAACAACTCACCATGCGGCTTCTTCAACAGCACCTTCCAAACCTGTGACCTCTATCACCTAGAAAGACAAGAACAGCAAAGGGATGGGAATAGCACCAGCAATTTGCAAGTTCCCCTCCAAATAACACACATCTGGACTTGGAAATACATTGCTGCTGTTGCTGGGTCAAAATCATGAAATTCCTTCCCTAATAATACCATACGTTACCACAGGGTCTGCAGCAGTTCAAGAAGGAGACTTATCACCACCTCCTCGAAGGCAGTTATAGTTGTGCAATGAATAATGGCCTTGGCAGCAATGTCCAAACTGCACAAACACATAAAAGAAAAAGTAAGCTGTTTTAATATATATTGTTCTGAATTTCCCATTGCTTTGAGCAGTAAAGAGAGAAAAACATAATTTTCACAGATTCTAGGTATGTTCTGCCACAAAAGACTACTTAAATAGATCTTCCAAAAAGTTGACAGTTCTTTGTTAGCGTATCTCAAGTCTATTCTGCCACATTTAAATGAGAGTGGGGAGTGTTGTGAAAGATAAATACTGTAATTCCTAATTTCTATTCCCATACTTAACCTATCACATAATCTTAGATTAAGATAGATGCTGAGCACAACATTGTGGGCTGAAAGGCCTGTACTGTGTTGTACTGTACTGTACTGTGACAATAACGTGTTCACAACACAGACATTACGATGCAGAGCCTGTTTGCTGCACTGCTACTGCAGGTGATGATTTTTGCCTGCATAATGGTCTTCTGTTGCAGTTTAATTGCAAATCTGTATGGTTTAGTACAAAGAGAATAAATGGAAAGGAGCAAAGATGAGAGCAGGTGCAGTGCTGGAGGTAAGAGGGGGAGGGCACTGCATAGAAGGCTGCATCAATAGCAGATACTCACCTCTTCCATACAAAGTTCAATGAGAAACAATATAGAAGGCACTTTTATTTCATAAACTGTGATACCTGATATTGGATACCACTTTAAGCTCAGAATTCTGCATCGTCTTTCCTCTGGTGACAGAATTGACATTTGGATGGGATGGAGGGGAATGGGATGTGGAAGGGACTTTCTTCTCGCCTCTCACTGCTACACCATGGTTTCCAATGGCAACATCAAAGTACTTTAATTCCCTCTCTGCATCCATTTGTCTGTTCAGTCAATGGATGGCTCTACCCATAGCCTCTGCAGTGATCTGTACATCATGAGAAACTTCCTGCAGTATGTTGCAGCGCACTTTTCATCATTTTAACAATCTGTATGGAAGCCACCTTCATTATCTGAGAAAGAGATCCATGCTACTGTTATTTTTGAAGATTGGGTCCTTTAGGTCCTCAGTCAAGTTTGCTTGTTTCTGCTTCCTCCATGTAGGAATGACTCTCTTTCTTCCTCCGGTGACAATTTTCTGTCTAATTCTTTGCAAGTGGATTTTTGTTTTGTTATTAATGGCTTAGCGGTAAGGCACCAGATTATAAATTGGTGAGACCGTGGCAATTGCTGTTGATCTGAGGAGGTAATCAGAGTGGCTAACTTCTTGATTCAAGGTACCTCTATGATGTAAAAGTCAAACAAGTGTGTTTAGCTCTGCACTCAGTTCATGGAATCATATAGTACATGAAGGCCTTTTGGCCGATCGAGTCTATTCTGCCAAAAAACTCTACTACCCACACTGCTTATACTTGCTGTTGAATAAAATAGGAGCATTAGTAAAAGTATAGCAATACTTTGAAAAACAACAAGCTGAAACAAACATGCTGAATTTCACCCACACTGTTCTTGCCAGCTTACCTTCATTTCACCCTCACCTATATTCTCACCTGCTCGCCTTCCTTTTAAATATGAGACCTCTTAACCTACACAAAAATCTAGCATCCTCTCTTAATCTCTGTTTATCTTCCCGTGGACTTCAGACTTCAAATTGGCCACGGTGAGTATGTATCACTTCAGCCAAACACTACTTCCCACTTTTCCATTCAGTGAAGCCAATTAGTGCGGTTTGAGAAGATTTGTAGCTCAGGTTGAAGTTCTGGATGTAGGTAAATGAAAATGAACCTTCCAGCTCAGTGAGCAAACCTACATTAATTGAAGCCAATAGAATGGAATTTAGCGTGCTGCTTTGCCCTGGATGGTATCAAGCTCTTTGAGTGTTGTTGGAGCTACAGCAAGCAGCAAAAGCAATTTCACTTGCCTGGATGGGCGCAACTCCAACTCAAGAAGCTTGGCACAATTCCAGGACAAAGCAGCCACTTAATTGGCATCTACAAACATTTACTCCCTCTACCACTGATACTTAGTAGCAGCAGTGTGTACAAGATATGCTGCAAAAATTCACCAAAGATCCTTAGACAACATCATCCAAACCCATGGCCAGATGACAAAAATAGCAGATACATGGGAACACCACCACCTGCAAGTTCCCCACCAAACTACTTACATCCTGACTTGGAAATATCACTGTTGTTGGGTGAAAATCCTGGAATTTCTTCCCTAAGGACATTGTAAGTCAACCCACAGCAGGAGGACTGTAGCCAACTAGGGTGAACTAGGGAAGAGCAATAAATGCTGGTCAGAGAGCGATGCCCACGTCCCATGAATGAATTTTTAAAAACTTAATTTGGGTCACCTGTAATGTCCAGTTTTACTGCATCGGCGTTTCAATGATTTTAATCTTCCAGCAGTTGTCCTTCTGTATAGTTGGCTGTGCGCAATCTTTTCCTTTGGAGACACTAATTGTCCAGGTCTGTTTGTGTCATGGAGTCTTGCCTATATGAGATCACATTTGCAATAATAATCAGATCTAGGATTGTGTTTTTCAATACTAAAATAAGTTCTTGTGACAGCAAACATAAATTGAGAGTAGTTTTGAATAAAATGTTTTGAATGTTTGAAGAAATTGCCTTTAGCAGAAGTGAGTTCCCCTGACAGCCATTGTCACAACCACAACAGGCGTGTCTATCAAGCGGTCTGCAAGCTGTAAATTTGCAGATTTAACATACCCCCCTTTTTGTTATTGAATTCAATTTAAAATGTTACCAATTAAAAAGAGTAAAGCTATAGTTTATTATACAACTATTGCTGAAAATAACCAAAAAAGTGATTGTCATTTGCCAAAACACACGAACATACATTAAAAGTTATTGTGGATAAAAGGTACTTTTGAAGATTAAGGTAAGATCAGACTGTTATCATTGCAGACTGGTTACTTGCTTGAAAATCCTCTTTCTGAAGTAAAGGGATTGTAAACTTGAAGTCAGAATTTAGCAGCTGCAGGTAAAGTTCTACAGGTTGAGCAGAACAAGATCTGGGAAGGAATGAATGCTTCTTTGTTTTGTTTCCATGACACTGCAAGTTGTGGTACTTGATAGCCCGGTTTAGTACAACAGTCCTTTCGCTAGATTGCCTTTCTCCATTCCTTTAAGAACCCTTCTTCTCTGATGATATTTCTCACCATTCTTCTTGATATTCTGATTAAAATGTTGTCCCACAGTCTGTTATATCTAACCTTAACTATCCCAAAACCTGTTGTATTATGTTTCTATGTTAGATAACAAAAACTCATCTATCACTTTCCAGTTATGATGATTAATACTTAACTGTTTCAGCCGTTAATTGAGATGGTTCTCATTGTCAGGTGAGCTCAGATAAGCTGTCCACACCTCCAGGGGAATCATTGTCAGGGAGTTTCAGTTTAGCCTTGGAAATGCTCAATAAGTTTCAAAATGATGTCTTACGGTTTCTGCCTGAGATAAATGCAGTCTCGTTCCAAGACCGGTTCAATCCGCAACGTTGTCATGTGAATTCTGGGAGCCATTCTGTGTTTCATTTTAAGACATATCAATCTCTTTCACAAAATATCTAATATTATAACTATAGTGTCATAGCACCCATATACTGACAGAGAAAACTATAAGTAGATGAATTAAGTTGTTTGTTGACACTTGAGCCTTGACTTACCTTGGCCACTCTTGGGAGGTCATCAAATCTCTTTTGGCATTATTTTGAGATGTTTGAAATTTCAATAACTGCCTCTGATACCTTCTGACAAAGACAACTTGCCTGCCATGGGGTATATTGTTACCTTCATAAACAAATCAGAAATCTTGGGTCCTCTCAGTTGCTCAGGTTTCTGAGCTGTTGCTCCTTCAGCTCAATCAGTACCTACTCACCCAAGTCAAACAATTCCAGAATCCAGTTACAGTTGAGAACTTTATCCCCAAGATCAAAGCTGGTGTTCCAGTGCAGTTTTGAGGGAATGCTGCACGGTAGAAGATGTCATCTTTCAGATGAGTTTTAAACCAGGTTTCTGTGTACTCTTTCAAGTGGATAGAAACCAGTACATTGCATGATTTTGAAGAACATTGGAGGTGTTCTCCCTGCTGTCCTGGCCAATATTTATCCCTTAATCAACATTAATGTGTTTTTAATTGACTGAAATGTGTTTGGGAAAGTCATGAATACTAGATAAATGCAAGGCTTTTTTCTTCCATATTCTTGTTGAGTGGTGACGGTATTCCTTAACTGGCTTTACAGCCATGCGAAGGTAGCACCATAATTTTATAATGCACTCCCATCCCCAGCCTCCATTCTGGACACAACAGTAAATTAACACAGGGGGCTTCTAGTTCCAAAATTACTTTGAATGGCTAATGAAGATCTGGGAGGGTTTAACAGCATTTCAAATGGGTATTTAATAGAACCTATCATAAACTCACCGAAAGCACAGGCATTCAAAGCATGGTGTTCAAAGTTGTGCATCATAATTCAAAAAGAGTGAAGTTTTATGCACGCACCCAAAAATGTAATTAAAAATATTATTTTTATATATCTTATAGGATGTTATTAAAGACTTCATTGCAAAGAAAGAACGTGGGGAGCTTTTGATACAAAAGATGGGATCTTACAGAGAAGCTCTACTGGAAAAGGTGAATGATCTATTTCGAACATTGAGATTCTTTTTCCCCACAAGGCAACCATTTTTCATCAGTTATTGACCATAGTTTCAATAGGATTGTCTCATGGTGCTTGTGTCAAATGAAACATAAACCATCTACATTATACTTTGTAATGTCACAGTTTGGTATGATTTAGTATTACTCAATAAGGAATGATACTACTTAATCTATTTAGTTTTGTGGGTATTAATATGGGCAGTTCTCTGACAGCTGACCATTTGGTGGCATAGGTTTGCAGGGTTAGGATCAATGGCTGCATTTTCTTTTAGATTAGATTAGATTACTTTTAGATTACTTACAGTGTGGAAACAGGCCCTTCGGCCCAACAAGTCCACACTGACCCACCGAAGCGCAACCCACCCATACCCCTACATTTACCCCTTACCTAACACTACGGGCAATTTAGCATGGCCAATTCACCTGACTCGCACATCTTTGGACTGTGGGAGGAAACTGGAGCACCCGGAGGAAACTCACGCAGACACGGAGAGAACGTGCAAACTCCACACAGTCAGTCGCCTGAGTTGGGAATTGAACCCGGGTCTCAGGTGCTGTGAGGCAGCAGTGTTAACCACTGTGCCACCGTGCCGCCCACAAAGTTATTTTGTATATCTCCAATAATCTTGTGCATGATTGTGCCTTTTTTGAAATTTTGGTTTCCTACCAACATGTTGAGCTTCTTCTCCTAGCAGATAGAGAATTAACTGAGGAAAGCAAACTTCACTGGGGTAAGAACGAATCTGAGCCAGATAAATTGGAATCAAAGATTGGCAGGAAAAGTGGGAACCAAACATTGGGCTATCTTCAAAGAAGAGATACAGTTCAAGCATAGTCAAGGTCTATTCCTACAAAAGCCAAAAGTCAGGCAAACAAATCCAAAGCTCTGTAGATGACAAAAATTGTTAAAGTGAAGAAAAAAATGCACTTATGACAGATGTCAGGTGGGCACTACAACCAGGCTGAATACTGATAGACAGTGTACAATTGTGGGTGCCATACTATAGAAAAGATGTGGAACAAAAATAGAAATTTCTGGAAAAGCTCAGCAGGTCTGGCAGCATCTGTGGAGAGAAGTCAGCGTTAACATTTCGGATCGAGTGATACTTCCTCAGAATTCAGTCCGAGGATGGGTCACTTGACCCGAAATGTTAACTCCGACTTTTCCCCGCAGATACTGCCAGACCTGCTGAGCTTTTCCAGCAATTTCTATTTTCCAGCAATGATTTACAGCTTCCGCACTTCTTTAGGTTTAATATAGCAAGGATGTGAATGTATTGGAGAGAGTGCAGAAGTGATTTACAATAATGGATCCAGAATTGAGGCTATATTGAACAGGTTGGGACTATTTTCCTTGGAGTCAAGAAGTTTTAGAGGAAACTTGATAGAGCTCTTCAATTCATGACTGGGTTTGACAGAGTAGTTAAGGAGAAGTTGTTCCCACTCATAGAAGAATAAGATGAAAGGGCATAGATTGAAAGTGATGTGCAAATGAAGCAAGGGTGATGTGAGAAAAATCTTTTTCATGCAGTGGGTAATTAGGGTATTCGCTGCCTGGAAATTTGGTGGAGGCAGGTTTAACTGAGGCATTCAAGAGGACATTGGATGGTTATTTGGATGGAAATGAGGTACAGGGAAAAATGAAAAATGAAAGTAAATAGAACTGGTGCAAGCATAATGAGTCAAATGGGCTCCTTCTGCGCTGTAACAATTCTGTGATTCTGTGATAGACAGTTCAGATGGAAAGTAAACAAAAAAAGCAAATTAGAGAAGGAAAAGAGACCAGTAGCTAACACGAAAGGGATTCCCAGAGTCTTCTGTAAGTATATAAATAGCCAAAGGGTGGATAGAAGTGAAGTAGTGGGACATAGCTGATATATTAATATTTAGGTTGGGTGTCAATCAAGTGGGCTGCTTTGTCCTGGAAGATGTTGAGATTCTTGAGTGTTGTTGGGGCTGCACTCAACCAAGTGAGTGGAGACTACTCCATCATCTTCCTGATTTTTACCTCATGGTTGGTGGAAAGGAGTTAGGAGGTGTATTACTCATGGCCAAATTCTCCGCCTCTAACATGCACTTATAGCTCCAGTGTTTATATACTTGGTTAAGTTTGGCTTTTGATTACTGGTAACTCTAGGATATTGCAAGTGGGGATTCAGCAATTATAATATCATTGAGTGTCAAAGGCAATAGTTAGTGTCTCTCTTGTTCGAAATAGTCATTGCCTGGCACTTGTGTACTGTTATTGCCACTTATTACCTTAAATCTGAATGTTGTCTAGGTCTTCTGTATGTGGACAGGGACTGCATTAATATTTAGGAGTCACAACTGATGCTGAACATTGTGCAATCATCAGTGAACAACCTCACTTCTAACCTTATCATTGGAGGGAAGGTCATTGATGAAACAGAGCTGAAAATGTGTTGCTGGAAAAGTGCAGCAGGTCAGGCAGCATCCAAGGAACAGGAAATTTGACGTTTCGGGCATAAGCCCTTCATCAGGAAAACATCCTGATGAAGGGCTTATGCCCGTAATGTTAAATTTCCTGTTCCTGATGAAGGGCTTATGCCCGAAATGTTAAATTTCCTGTTCCTTGGATGCTGCCTGACCTGCTGCGCTTTTCCAGCAACACATTTTCAGTCTGATACTCCAGCATCTGCAGACCTCACTTTCTCCTCCATTGATGAAACAGTTAAAGATATGGGCCTAGAGCTCTACCTTGAGGAATTCCTGCAGAGTTGCCTTATGATTGAGATGGTCAAAGCACAGCAGGTTAGGCAGCATCTCAGGAATAGAGAATTCGACGTTTCGAGCATAAGCCCTTCATCAGGAATAAGAGAGAGAGAGCCAAGCCGGCTGAGATAAAAGGTAGGGAGGAGGGACTAGGGGGAGGGGCGATGGAGGTGGGATAGGTGGAAGGAGGTAACGTGGCTGAAGAGCTTCTGTGCAGAGGAGATGACCTGGGGGGTGCAGTGAGGGAGGGACTCACTGAAATCCTTGTAGAGGGAGGAAGAGAGCTTCTTCAAGGAAGGCATCCTTGTAAGAGGATTCGCAGTAGGTTAAAATCTTCGAGTAAAAAATGAGGTCTGCAGATGCTGGAGATCACAGCTGCAAATGTGTTGCTGGTCAAAGCACAGCAGGTTAGGCAGCATCTCAGGAATAGAGAATTCGACGTTTCGAGCATAAGCCCTTCATCAGGAATAAGAGAGAGAGAGCCAAGCCGGCTGAGATAAAAGGTAGGGAGGAGGGACTAGGGGGAGGGGCGATGGAGGTGGGATAGGTGGAAGGAGGTAACGTGGCTGGCAGCCGGCTTGGCTCTCTCTCTCTTATTCCCTCCTCCCTACCTTTTATCTCAGCCGGCTTGGCTCTCTCTCTCTTATTCCCTCCTCCCTACCTTTTATCTCAGCCGGCTTGGCTCTCTCTCTCTTATTCCCTCCTCCCTACCTTTTATCTCAGCCGGCTTGGCTCTCTCTCTCTTATTCCTGATGAAGGGCTTATGCTCGAAACGTCGAATTCTCTATTCCTGAGATGCTGCCTAACCTGCTGTGCTTTGACCAGCAACACATTTGCAGCTGTGATCTCCAGCATCTGCAGACCTCATTTTTTACTCGAAGATTTTAACCTACTGCGAATCCTCTTACAAGGATGCCTTCCTTGAAGAAGCTCTCTTCCTCCCTCTACAAGGATTTCAGTGAGTCCCTCCCTCACTGCACCCCCCAGGTCATCTCCTCTGCACAGAAGCTCTTCAGCCACGTTACCTCCTTCCACCTATCCCACCTCCATCGCCCCTCCCCCTAGTCCCTCCTCCCTACCTTTTATCTCAGCCGGCTTGGCTCTCTCTCTCTTATTCCTGATGAAGGGCTTATGCTCGAAACGTCGAATTCTCTATTCCTGAGATGCTGCCTAACCTGCTGTGCTTTGACCAGCAACACATTTGCAGCTGTGATCTCCAGCATCTGCAGACCTCATTTTTTACTTATGATTGAGATGACTGACCTCCTATACCCGCAAGCACTTTTCTTTGTTCTGGGTATGACTACAGATAACTGAGGTTTTCCCGATGATTCGGATTGACATCAGTTTTGCTTAAGTTAAATGCTGCCTAGGTGTCAAGGGCAGTTACCCTTGCTTCTCATCTTGAGTTCACTTCTTCTGTTCATGGTTGGATTAAGGCTGTATTGAGGTCAGTAACTGAAAGGACTTGAATGTCAGCGAGCAGGTTAATGTGGCGTACAGTCAACAACACCTTTCAGTACTTTGCTGATGACTGAGTGTAGACTGATTAGAATGATAATTGGCCAGGTTTGATTTGTCCTGTTTTACTAGGCAAGACATACCTGGGTAATTTTCCACATTGTCGGGTTGATGGCAATATTATAGTTGTATTGGAACAGCTGGCCAGAAGCACAGCAATTTCTAAAGCTTATGTATTCACTGTGGCTAGAATGTTGTCAGAGCCCATAGCATTTGCAGTTTCCAGTGCGTTCAATCATTTATTCCTGACACTTTGAGTGAATTTAATTGGCTAAAGGCTGACAGTCTATGATGCTAGGGTCTCTTTTAAAGTCATTTCACATGTTTCCGAAGTACTCAGAATAACTTTGGTTATGAATTTTACCTCTTCCTATTGTTCAAAAGCAGCTGGACGCAGGAAAATTAATTATTCTAAAGCTTTCATTATTTAATATTGAGGTCAACAATTTATGTCTTAAATCTAGGCTATGGGCCAAGCATTGGGAAATGATTAGAATACTTTGGTGGTTGTTTTTGACTGGTGGAGACTTGATGGGTCAAAGGGCCATTTTCTGTGCTGTAGACCCCTATGACTCTATCTTTTGGAATCTGAGTTTTAAACAGATAACATCTTGCATCTGGATTTGACATGGCTTTTTTTAAGTTCTATATTTTGTAAGGCAATAGAGAAGGAATGAGAAATTGGAACACAGGCCACATCATAAAGGATGAGATGTTTGCTATAATCCTTCATAGATAAGACAGTATGCAAATAAATGACCATTAAAGAGTTTATATCAATGAGGCCTGGACCAGCTCCTCAATGACCCAAAGTTTAAAGCAGTATGAGCAAAACTACACAGTCCAGACATGTCTCAGCTCAAATAGTGCTCTGTAACTATACAACGTATTTCAGATGTCCTTGGGGAAACTATCATTGATTGTCATTGTTATGAAGTTAAAGATGTGTACTTTACCTATAAGAGAGAGTGAATGCTGTTCTGCACCGAGAGCTGACAAGAGCAATCTTAGAGTGTACCGGAATACTGAAAATATGTAACATTTGGCTGTGAAATAGTCACCTGAGTTGGTTACTGTTTTGACAACAATTTGAATTTAACTAATCAGTTTACGTTATGCCCCAGGATACTAAAACCCAATAGAGTTTGAGTTTAATGCTTTGTCAACATTGAACCAATGAGATGATCCAATGTTGAGAATATAAAAAAGGCAGGCATTTTGAAAGTCAGACAGAGCAACTGACAGCAAGAGAGAGAGAGAGAGACACACACACACACACACACACACACACCCCCCCAAGATATTGAAACACTCTTGATCAAAGGTACCTTTTCATATGAAACATCTTCACAGCAAAAACAAAGCAGACGACCCAGGGAGATATTCAGCCGAAGGAAGAAAGACACTGAAGACTACAGCTGCTGTGTGGTTTTGAAATTAAGTTGATGTAGTTTTAATAAGTGTTTTATTGAAATGGTATAATGTTATAGAGTTGGAGGCAGGTAATAAGCAGTTAAGAGAAAGGGGGGGCTTAGAGTTGTAAATAATTGTTGTTTAATGTTCACTTTTAGATTTAAAGAATAAATGGTATTATTTTCTTTAAATAGTGAAATTTGGGAGTTCTCTGTCACTCAAATTTTAACAGATTACAAAGTGAGGTGAGCTTTTCTGGGTATTTGGTTTACTTAACAGAGGGATTCACCACCGTGTCATAACATCATTAAACTCATCTGGTTCACTTTAGGTGAGGAAAATTACTGTCTTAAACCTGTCTGGCCTACATCTGGCTCCTGAGCCACAATGTGTTTGATTCTTAATTGGCCTCTGAAATGGCCTAGCTTTCCATTCAGTACAAAGGCTATTCGAGATGGGCAACAAGTGCTGGTCTTGCGAGAAACACCCACATCCCATGAAACAATAATACACATGCTAACTTTGGGCTTTCCACTGCTGGGAATACATTGCCTCTGCCTTTCTCATCTGATAAGAAGCAGGAGTAGGTGAGAAATCTAATCTTTAACATAATAGAAACAAGATGGGACAGATAGTAAAATTGGGGGACTTATCCACTTGCCTCCTGTCCTGTTCCAACCAACTGCAAATTTAACTGAGAAACTGAGACATGTGAGAATGTGATGAAGCATTGAATGTGAGATATTAATTGTAGTTGATATCAATTATTGAGAGATGAGTGTAATTGTGTGGTTGACAGGATATGGCACGCAATTACATTCATCAACTTTAGCGACTTGAGTGAGGCTACCTGTACTGAAAATGTGTTGCTGGAAAAGCGCAGCAGGTCAGGCAGCATCCAAGGAACAGGAAATTTCGGGCATAAGCCCTTCATCAGGAATGAGGAAAGTGTGTCCAGCAGGCTAAGATAAAAGGTCGGGAGGAGGGACTTGGGGGAGGGGTGATAGAGATGCGTAGGTGGAAGGAGGTCAAGGTGAGGGTGATAGGCTGGAGTGGGGTGGGGGCGGAGAGGTCAGGAAGAAGATTGCAGGTTAGGAAGGCGGTGCTGAGTTCGAGAGATTCGACTGAGACAAGGTGGGGGGAGGGGAAATGAGGAAACTGGAGAAATCTGAGTTCATCCCTTGTGGTTGGAGGGTTCCCAGGCGGAAGATGAGGCACTCTTCCTCCAACTGTCGTGTTGTTATGGTTTGGCGATGGAGGAGTCCAAGGACCTGCATGTCCTTGGTGGAGTGGGAGGGGGAGTTAAAGTGTTGAGCCACGGGGTGGTTGGGTTGGTTGGTCCGGGTGTCCCAGAGGTGTTCTCTGAAACGTTCCGCAAGTAGGCGGCCTGTCTCCCCAATATAGAGGGGGCCACATCGGGTGCAGCGGATGCAATAGATGATGTGTGTGGAGGTGCAGGTGAATTTGTGGCGAATATGGAAGGATCCCTTGGGGCCTTGGAGAGAAGTAAGGGAGGAGGTGTGGACAAGTTTTGCATTTCTTGCGGTTGCAGGGGAAGGTGCCGGGAGTGGAGGTTGGGTTGGTGGGGGGTGTGGACCTGACGAGGGAGTCACGGAGGGAGTGGTCTTTTCGGAACGCTGATAGGGGAGGGGAGGGAAATATATCCCTGGTGGTGGGGTCCATTTGGAGGTGGCGGAAATGACGGCGGATGATACGCTGTATATGGAGGTTGGTGGGGTGGCAGGTGAGAACCGTCCTGGTGACAGTTGGAGGGGCGGGGCTCAAGGGTGGAGGAGCGGGAAGTGGAGGAGATGCAGTGGAGGGCATCGTCGATCACGTCTGGGGGGAGTCTGCGGTCCTTGAAGAAGGAGGCCATCTGGGCTGTACGGTATTGGAATTGGTCCTCCTGGGAGCAGATGCGGCGGAGACGAAGGAATTGGGAATATGAGATGGCATTTTTACAGGGGGCAGGGTGGGAGGAGGTGTAGTCTAGGTAGCTGTGGGAGCCAGTCGGTTTATAATAGATGTCCGTGTTGATTCGGTCGCCCGAGATAGAAATGGAAAGGTCTAGGAAGGGGAGGGAGGAGTCTGGGACAGTCCAGGTGAATTTGAGGTCGGGGTGGAAGGTGTTGGTAAAGTGGATGAACTGTTCGACCTCCTCGTGGGAGCACGAGGCAGCGCCGATACAGTCATCGATGTAGCGGAGGAAAAGATGGGGTGTGGTGCCAGTGTAGTTGCGGAAGATGGACTGTTCCACATATCCTACGAAGAGGCAGGCATAGCTGGGGCCCATGCGGGTGCCCATGGCAACTCCTTTGGTTTGGAGGAAGTGGGAGGATTGGAAAGAGAAGTTGTTCAGGGTGAGGACCAGTTCAGTCAGTTGAAGGTGGGTGTCAGTGGAAGGGGTACTGGTTGGTGCAGCGGGAAAGGAAGAAGCGGAGGGCTTTGAGTCCTTCGTGATGGGGGGATGGAGGTGTACAGGGACTGGATGTCCATCGTGAAGATAAGGCGTTGGGGACCGGGGAAGCGAAAATCATGGAGGAGGTGGAGGGCGTGGGTGGTGTCCCGAACGTAGGTGGGGAGTTCTTGGACTAAGGGGTACAGGACCGTGTCGAGGTATTGGGAGATGAGTTCGATGGGGCAGGAGCAGGCTGAGACAATGGGTCGGCCGGGGCAGTCAGGTTTATGGATTTTGGGCAGGAGGTAGAAACAGGCGGTCCGGGGTTGTGGGACTATGAGGTTAGAGGCGGTGGATGGCAGGTCCCCTGAGGTGATGAGGTTATGGATGGTCTGGGAGGCGCCTCATCTTCCACTTGGGAACCCTCCAACCACAAGGGATGAACTCAGATTTCTCCAGTTTCCTCATTTCCTCTCTCCACACCTTGTCTCAGTCGAATCCCTCGAACTCAGCACCGCCTTCCTAACCTGCAATCTTCTTCCTGACCTCTCCGCCCCACCCCATTCCGGCCTATCACCCTCACCTTGACCTCCTTCCACCTATCACATCTCCATCGCCCCTCCCCCAAGACCCTCCTCCCTACCTTTATCTTAGCCTGCTGGACACACTTTCCTCATTCCTGATGAAGGGCTTATGCCCGAAACGTCGAATTTCCTGTTCCTTGGATGCTGCCTGACCTGCTGCGCTTTTCCAGCAACACATTTTCAGCTCTGATACTCCAGCATCTGCAGACCTCACTTTCTCCTTGAGGCTACCTGTACCCATTGGCTTCTCAGCGTTTCTGTGGAATGTGTTCTGGCCTATCTTTCATGAAGAAAAGCTGGTCTCCTTCTAAGGACCTTATGCACTAACCCTCCAGCAGAGCATTTGCGAACCTTGAGCATGTTATTGCCTTGCTGTTTATATGTTGCCTGCATTACTTTAAAAAGGCATGGTACTTGCAATGTAAATCTTGATTTATCCCCTGTGGCCTTTTGAATGAGGTATTAAACTGAGATCTTGTCAATTAAATAGATGTAAAAAATTGTAAAGTAAAACCTGGGAGTTGCCTGGCTAACCTTTATTCCCAAATTAATATTAGGAAAAAAATAACTGGCTTTTTAACTCATTTCTCTTTGTGTCACATTTCTGTGTGAAATTTAGCTGCTATAACTGCCTATATTACAACAGTGACTGTTTTTCAAAATGAATCAATTGGATGTAAAGCACTTTGGATTATACTGAGTACCTTAGGAATCTCTGCTGGCTGCAGGATGTAGAACATGGCACAAATGAGTGTACTGTTTGGACTATGCTAAGGTCTTTCTTTGGGAAGTCTGCCTGCAAAAAAAACATTCCAGATCTGCACAACTCTGAACTCTGTCAACTTTCAACCGGTCTGCCTTGGCATCCCTGCCAAGAAACTATGGCAGCCAGTCTTCAAAAAAGCTTGCTAGCTGCCCACCTTCCACTCCCTCCGATAGTCCAATGACATGGATATTTTTCCTCCTGCCTTGATTTTCCAGATCATCGACCTGTTCAGTCAAGGTCTGGACCTGTTTCTTGAGGGCCTGGATCAGCCCCACCGAGGATTCGACCTTGGTCTCCGATGCCATGATCCGCTGCTCAACCTCTTCAATTCGCTTCCCAAGCCCTTCCAACTCCTTCTTATAACCAAAATAGGCTCCAGCCGAGTGCAATTGTCTTCCATCAACTCCTTGAACATCCTGCAGATCGCAACGAGTTCTTCAGCGACGTTCTGCTGCACAGGTACCTCTTTCTCGGCTGCCAAGGGAGCTGCATCCACAGTCACAATCATGGGCCCGCCCAATGACTTCAGCGAGTGTCCTGTGTGTTGGGACTTGGCTGGATACTTTCCTTTCGTCATCCTTGCTCACTCAGAAAGGATTTACAGTAGAACCTCGACCAACTGAACATCAACCATCCAAGTCCCTGATCATCTGAACAAGATCCCAGGCAAAAACGGCACCAGGCAACCCAGCATTTAGTTCTCAGTTAAACAGCATTATGGTTTGCATTGCCAGGTAATCAAGAGGAGAATTGCCAGATAATCAAGAAGGGGGGTAAAAATATTACTACTGTTGGGCTGGGGTGCAGAGCTCAGCAAGGCAGATCTACTCAGATCACCGCCAACTTGGATCCCCCTGTAGCCACTGTATTTATGTGGTGAATCCAGTTGAGTTTCTGGTCAATGGTAACCATAATAATGTAGATAGTGGGGGATTCAGTGGTCACACCATTGAATGTCAAGGGGCAGTGGTTAGGTGTCTCTTATTTGTGATGGCCATACGCTGGCATTTGTGTGGCATGAATGTTACTTGTCGCTTGTCACCCCAAGCCCAGATATTATCCAGATTTGTTCCATTTGAACATAGATTGTTTCAGTATTTGAGGATTTGAGAATGGTGTTGAACATTGATGATTACACAATGAGCATCCCACTTCTAAACTTATGATGGAGGGAAAGTCATTGATGAAGCAGCTGAAGATGTTAGGGCTTAGGATACTACCCTGAGGAACTCTTGCAGAGATGTCCTTGAGTTTAGGTGACTGACTTCCAACCTCGACCATCTTTGTATGTGCTAAGTGTGACTCCAACCAGTGGAGAGTTTGCCCTTGATACTCACTGATTCTAGTTTTGCTATGGCTCCTTACAGTCGAATGCAGTCTTGATGTCAAGGGCTGTTACTGACATCTCATCTCTGGTATTAAGCTCTTTTATCCATGTTTGAATGAAGGCTGAAGTGAGGCAGGTACTGTTTGATAGTACTATTGATGATCCTTCACTTTACTGATGAGCGAAAGAAAACGGATAGGGCAGCAATTGGACGGGTTGGATTCGTCCTGCATTTTGGTCTTGGGCAAGTTTCCACATTGTTGGGTAGAAGCCAGTGTATTGGAAGAACTTGGCTAGGAGAGTGGCAAATTCTGGAGCACAAGTCTTCAGTAGTATTAGGTTATATCATGGAAGACCGATTTACTTATTATGTTTCTTTGTGGGATAATTTTCTGCTTTATACAGTTTAAAAGTAATATATGCTATAGTAAAATTAGCCAATAAGTGGTTGCTAATTATATGATTAAATAAATTTGCTACAATCACAATTAATAATCCTTCACAATGGATAATGTCATCCATTGCTATACTTATTGTGCCATTACTTGCTAAATTACCACTGCAATCAAATAATAAAAGGATTCAAAGTGAATAAAATGACCCATGAAATTTATAATGTGATAAAAAGCTGAATTTCTACAATTTGTAGCATCATGTGACACATAACCATTACTTTAAATTTGCCCTATATTAGACAGCATCGCTTAAAATATAACAAATTGTTTTCTTCCAATTTATTTAGACTGAGCTTGCCAAAAGCGCTGATGGACACATTCATTTTGGTGATGCTGTGTTACTTATTAATCCTGGTACTGAAAGCAAACATGCAGCCAACATCCATCCACTTCGCCGTCCCATGGCATTGAATATGAATGTTGACCAAAGCAGATTCCTGACAAGTACAAAGGTCGACTCACCGTGTGAAGTGAGTGCCAGCCTGGACTTAAACCCCACTATTAGAAGTACTTTTGTTGTTACAAGGTGAGGAGACTGGCTTTTACTTTGGTTTAAGAGTGTTTCTCCTGAATTAATGTCAGATCCTATTTATTTGGTGTTAACAATTGTTATTTTATTAGCGGTCATTCTTTTCTCATTCATTTACTTAATTTAAGAAATACAAGATACAGTCAATATTATTTTTTCTGCTAGGCAAACCAATCAAATCAAATGCATTTTACCCAGATTTTGTTATAAGCTTTAGAATGCACGCGGACTCCCTGTCTGAATGGGGAGTAGATCTTTGACTATCGCACAGATTATAATGGTTCAAGAAGTGGCTCACCAACTTTTCAAGGGCAATTAGGCAATAAGTGCTTGTCTACATGCCCTGAACCTTTATTAAAAAGACTTCCATTGACAGATAGAGAGATTTTGTGTCGCATCTGTATCATCTCCATGACTGACCTTTCAACAGAATGTTAGTTGGAAAAGTGTAACGTGACATAATGGAATCTGAGAGTGCAGGTATTTTGTAAAAATGTTAGTTTCCTCTTCATTGGTTTGCTTTCCTTTGCTGATAGTGTAAACTATTAAATATGTTAATATTCTATTGTGTGACAGGACACATATTTTTGATTACAGCAGTCATTTAATGTGTCACCAGTATTAATCAGTCTATTAAAAGTGCTTTATAAATTTTCTAAAAATTACAACATACTTATGGTGTACAAAATAGCAGAACCATCCTTGATTGGATAATTAGGTTGGTTAATAAAGAGCAGCAGCAGCGAGAGCAGGCAGCCCAAGGCCTCTTGGAGAGTGGGCTAAAGTGGAGGAGATTGAGCACTGAGAGGAAATGCGAGCCCAGCATGGCTAAACTCTTAAGAAAGATTGCTTAACTTTTAACTTTGTTTCTTTATTTTTCCACTTTGTACCTAAAATGTTTTGTCCCGAGGCACCTTTATACCTCAGATGGTGCCGGGAATGGCAACATTGTACACTTTTCACCGTACTCATGTAGTTTTGTAATTGAGTACATGTGACAAAAAAATCTAATTCTAATATGGAGCCTTTAAAATTATTAAACATCCCAATGTCTTCCACAGCAACAAAACCAGACAAAATCTGACATCAATACCTAATGAAATGTTAGGGGATATGACCAAAAGCATAGTTAAAGAAGGAACATCTTAAAGGAGGGAAGAAAAAGTAGAGAGCATGATTTAGGCAGGAACATGCAGAGTTTAGGGCCTTGACAGCTGAGGACATTGGCACTGGAGTGATCAAAATCTTAGATGCACCAGAGGTATTGCAGAGCTTTAGATGACCCAAGTTCACAGGCGATAGTTTATGTAACACCAGTCAGAAGTGTGCTGGAATGCACAGTAGCACTATAATATAACTGGCTTTTTAAAATATTTTGCACAATACCTACATTTTGCACACTCATGCTAATCATTTCTTTTGTTAGTATTGATGGCAGTTGTGTTGGTGATCCTCTCCGATACGGACAGAGCTTTGCCCTCAGAACACTGGAAGGGATTGCAGGGCAGGTAGATATAATTCGTGATCTGTAGTAGATTTATGATCAGCTTTCAAATATAATTGCATTGTTTTAACAACTTGTTAAAACTTGTATGCCTGTATGAATTAACAGAATCCAATATTGACTGTTGTTTTAGTATTTATTCCCATCATCATTGGCCTCAGGTAGAAACATGTTTTTCTTTTACAGCTGTACCTGACGAGCGATACCAAATTATTTGTGAAGTTTGCCAAAAAATCCCGGATGCAGCTCGTGAATTTGGTCGATGACCTCTCATTCTTAAGTTGTTGGCAGGTCTTATATTTGGATCCACAGTTGCGCCTTGAATATGATGGATATCCAGTACAAGTAGGGACATTTTAAAATTACACTTATAAAGGATTGTTCTTTAATCTTTATACTTTTGTCTGACATTGTTAACAGTATATATTTGCTATGATTTATATTTGCTTTTTAGGATTCTCCAATAGGATATTTCATAAAGTTCTCTGATAATAATTAACAGACTATCAAAGGCCTAACGGTCTTCAACTGTTTCATGAGTGATTTTCCCTCCATTACAAGGTCAGCAATGCTGATCTTTGCTGATGTTTTGAAATTGCCAGTACCATTCCTAGTTCTGCAAATAGTGAAGCAATTCAGGACCAACTGCAGCAGGATCTGGATAATATTCAACCTTGGGGCTGATCATTAGCATGTAATATTTGCACCAAACAAGTACCAGATAATCATTGTATCCAACAGGAGAGAATCACTTTATTTGAATGGTGCCAGTCACTGTGAAGTCCAGAACCAGTGGTCACAGTTTAAAAAAATAAGATAGATCATTTAAGACTGAGGTGAGGAGAAATTTCTTTATAAAGAGAGTGGTGAACCTATGGAATTCTCTGCCACAGGAAGTGGTTTGGGCCATAGTATTGAATGTTTTCAAGGATATGGACATAGTCTCAGGGCTACAGGAATCAAAGAGTTTGGGGAGAAAGCAGGAACAGGTATTGAATTGGATAATCAGACAATAGAAGAGCAGGTACAAAGGGCTGAATGGTCTACCCCTGCTCCTATTTTCTATATTTCTATCTACGCTTGACTTTTGCTGAATCCTCCATTATCAACATCCTGGGTGTTTGCATTCAACAGAAAGTGAACTGGATCAGCCATAAAAATATTGTGGCAACAAGAGCAGTTCTGAGGTTGGGAATTCTATGGTGAGTAACTCACCTCCTGTCTCCTGAAAACTTGTCCACCATCTACAAAACATAAAGCAGAAGTGTAATGGATCCACTTGCCTAGATGTTCCAAAACATTGATGACGTTCAACATCATCTAGGATGAAGCAACCTTGACACTCTATCCAACACTTTAAGTAATCACCTTCTGCCCCACTGATTTACAGTGGATACAGTGTGTTCCATCTTCAAGAAGCACAGCAACAATTCAAAAGGTTGCACCTTTGACAGCATCTTCTAAACTCATGACCTCTATCACTTGGAAGGACAAAGACCACTCCAAATTCTATTCCAAACCACACAGCATCCCTACTTAGAATTATTTCACAATATCTTCACCATCACTGGACCAGAAATTTGGGATTCCCTCCCTAACTGCAGGGTGTTCTTTTCTTTAAAAATTTCATGGGTTGTGGGTATCAGTGGAAAGGCCAGTTTATTACCCATTGCTTATTTGGTTTGAACTGACTGGATTTGTTGTTGGGCCTTTCTTTGCTAGCTAAGAATCAACCACATTGCTGTGGATCTAAAGTCACATGCAGGCCAGACCAGGTGAGGAATACAGATTTCTTTCCCTAAAAGCACACCATTGAGGCAGAAGAACAATTGATGAAATTTACATGTTCACCATACTTCAACCAGTTTTCAATTCCACTTTTTTAATTATATGAATTTAAATTCCACTGTCAGCCACAAAGGGATTTGTATCCATTAGCCTGATTTCCTGGGTTACATGTCTAGTCACATTGTCATTATGCCATCATCTCACCTACACCCATTTGAACTGCAGTTGTTGAAGAAGAAGGCACACCACCTTCTCAAGGCAAATTACAGAGGCATTCATTATTTATAAAAAATGTACTAGATACTACAACATGAACATTATGGGAATATAACGGGATACTTTTAGCATCATGGAAAAGAGCCATTACAACATTGTTGACTTTATATCAGTGTAATCCAAAGATAATAAGAAGTAGCTATTTGAGCAGGTTATGTGAATGCTCAAGCCTGTTTCGACATTCAACAAGGTAATGGCTACATTTTTACATTACTTTACCATCCCATCCTCCAGAGTGCTCAAAACTCTATCTTTCCAGTCTTGAATGTACGAAATGACTCAGCATCCTGAGCTACCTGAGGTAGAATTTGAAAGATCACAACATTTTGAAAGATTAAATTTCTCATCTGCTCAGTCCTATTGGCTAAGCCCTTATTCTGAGACTATCACCCCTAGTTCTAGACTCCTTTGAAGGAAAGCATCTACCGTTGAAGAACTTGATATGTTTTAATGAGGTAATTCTTATTTTTCTACACTTCAGAGAAAATAGGCCCACTCCAGCTCTCTTCATAGAATAGTTCTTTCATCCTAAGAATCAATTTTCTGAACATTTGTTGCATCCCATTTAAGACAAGTATATCTTTTGTGAAGTATGGAGCAAAAAGCATACCAAGTAATCCGAGTGCAGTCTCACGAAACAATTGCAGCAAGGTATTCTTACTCTTTGACTCCTAATTGCTTGTTAAACCTACACTTCAACTTTATGTGACTTTGTGCACAGAAATCCCTCTGAATACTGACTGGTCTGTCATGTTTTTTTAAAAATTAATTTTCCATTTCCCTACCTAAAGTGCACAACTTCATAATTCCTCGCATTATATTGCAGACGCCTTCTTGTTTAATCTGTCTACATCCTTTTGTATCTTCCTCAAAGCTTACCTTCCTTTCTAGCTTTATGTTGCCAGCAAACTTGAACATATTACGACGTTTGGTCCCCTCAAATTAGTCATTGGTTATAGATCAATTGGGTTGTCCAATTTTTTTTCACATGGTAGAGGGTGCTCATTTCAATTTTTCTCTCACATGGAGGACTGGGTGAAAATTCCAGAAAGATAAGATTTGTCACAACAATAGACATGAAAATCAGGGTGGGGGGTGTTGGTGTGGAGGTGGGGAGAGGGGCACAATTCCAAAACAATATATTGATAATTAAAATGAGTACAGTAGTCCCCCATACCCACAGGGGATACGTTCCAAGACCTTTTGCAGAAACCTGAAACTGCAGATAGTGAGCCCATTCATTTAAATTGAAAATGTACCTTCCCGGCAGCCCCTGGTCCCTGGTTCTGGGAGGCTCCCTACAACATGTTTGGTCCGCAATAAACTGCTGGTAACTGAAACCGCGGAAAACAATTCCGTGGATGTGGGGGTCACCTTGTAATTAACAAAAATTACTTTCAAATATGCCAAACAGCTGAGTTTATTAATGTAAGCTTTTCAACCCATTTTGGTTAAGGTGCAGATAGAGAAAGAAGTGCTGAAAATGTGTTGCTGGTTAAAGCACAGCAGGTCAGGCAGCATCCAAGGAACAGGAAATTCGATGTTTCTGGCCAGAGCCCTTCATCAGGAATGAAGGCAAGGATACCAAATGCAACACCTCACCCATCCTGATGAAGGGCTCTGGCCCGAAACGTCGGATTTCCTGTTCCTTGGATGCTGCCTGACCTGTTGTGCTTTAACCAGCAACACATTTTCAGCTCTGATCTCCAGCATCTGCAGACCTCACTTTTTACTAGAGAAAGAAGTGATCTAGAATCATTGAGTTATACAGCATGGAACAGACCCTTTAGTTCAATTTGTCCATGTTGACTAAATATCCTAAACTGATCTAGTCCTATTTGCCAGCATTATACCCTTATCCCTGTAAACCCTTCCTATTCATGTACCCATCCAGATGTTTGATTAGATTAGATTACTTTCAGTGCAGAAACAGGCCCTTCGGCCCAACAAGCCCACACTGAACCTCTGAAGACCCAGATCCATTCCCCTACATTTACCCCTTCACCTAACACTACGGGCAATTTAGTATGGCCAATTCACCCAACCTGCACATTTTTGGACTGTGGGAGGAAACCGGAGCACCTGGAGGAAACAGACATAGGGAGAATGTGCAAACTCCATACAGACAGTTGCCTGAGGCGGGAATTGAACCCGGGTCTCTGGTGCTGTGAGGCAGCAGTGCGAACCACTGTGCCACCGTGCTGCCCATGTCTTTTAAATTTTGTAATTGTACCAGCCTCCACCACCTCATCTGGTAGTTTGTTCCACATTTGCACCACCCTCTGCATGAAAATATTGTCCCTTAGGACGCTTTTAAATCTTTCCCTTTTCACGTTAAACTAAAGACTTCTAATTTTGTCTTCCCTAGCCTAGGAAAAAGACCTTAGCTATTCATGCTATCCATGCCCCTCATGATTTAATAAAACTCTGTAAGGCCACCTCTCAGCCTCTGATGCCCATGGAGAAAAAACCCCAGCCTATTCAGCCTCTTCCTATATCTCAAAACTCCAATCCTGGCAACATCCTTGTACATCATTTCTGAACACTTTCAGGTTTAACAACATCTTTCCTATGGCAGGGAGACCAGAATTGAAAACAGTATTCTAAAAGTGCCCTAACCAATACCTTGTATTACAGCAACTTGACGTCGTACTTCTATACTCAATGCATTGACCAATGAAGGCAAGGATACCAATGCCTTCTTCACTATTCTGTCAAACTGGGACTCCACTTTCAAGGAACTGTGCACCTGCACCCCTAGGTCCCTTTGCTCAGTAACACTCCCCAGGGCCCTACCATTAACTGTATAAGTCCTGTCCTGGTTTGCTTTACCAAAATGCAACACCTCACATTTATCTAAATTAAACTCCATTTGGCATTCCTTTGGTATGCTCATTAGACCATCTGATCCCGTTGTACCCTGAGATAATCTTCCTCACTGTCCACTGGATCACCATTGTTAAGTGTCATCACAAACCTATTAAACATAAGATTAGATGGAGCAACAACTTGCAAAGTCGTGAGTCACATTTACATTCATTTTGCACAATGGCCTCACAGATCACACGGGAACTATCGATAGACTGCCTATGGGACAAGCCTGATCTAGGTTCTAAACAGTTGAACCACTGAGCCTTGTGGGACTCTCTTAATTAAAACCAGCCATTCCCAAAATAACCCATTTATTCATACCCTCGATTTTCTGCAATCTTTAAGTAACACTAATATATTGAGTAACAATTGTTGATGTTTTTAATGTCTGCTTCCCATGTCTCTACATATTTCCTTGCTTTACATTATTGTATAATTAGAGCTATCAGTATCTCGCAAATGGATTCAGGGTTTTAGGTATAATTCAGCTGCTTTTCTGAGATGTTGCCTTGTGACATTACCCGGGTAAAAATAGAGAGCTGAGCTCACTAATGGATCTACCCATCAATCTAAGTTCAGTGTTCTTTACTGCTAATATTGTTATAAATAATGTTTTAACATACTGTTTGAGAACAAATAAATTTTTGTTACCTATAGAAAAAAGCAAACTTACCCTTAAATCATGTGAAATAAGGAATGTCATGACAGATAGAATTGTCATTGTTCCGAATACAGCAGCAGTTGGTTTGAAGTCAGAAAGCTACTTTTTTTGAGTAAGGAAGTTTTGAAAAGGAGAATTGAAGCAACCATTGGTGCCTGATATTTCTATCTTTCAGATTCTGCTGATTGAAAATTTATGACTGTTTTCTCAGCTATTTTCAAATATTAAAAAGCACATTGACAGGGAGCAACACTCAATGTGTGTGCTTTTAATGTAAAGCATGGAGCTGAAGGGTTTCTTGAACATCTCTACAGCTGCAGAGGTATTGTGGCATATTGAGTGTCAAAATCTAGACATGTGAAAGGCAGTCGCCTGTGGCTTGGCAGACATCTTTCTCCATGAGTCAATGCAGAAGAAAGTTGTATTGAAAGAGGGTAGGCATCATGGGTGGTAGGAATACAATTAATTGATGGAAGTATTCACTCGTGACCAAGATAGGGTCGAGCGATCATGGATGCTGGCAAAGCTAGGTGTGTGGTCATGAATACTGATGAGTGCTTAGCTTATAAGGAGGAAGAATAGTCCTAGAAGAGTCATGTTAGACTTAAAATGCTAATTCTGTTTCTCTCTCCACAGATGCTGCCGTACCTGCTGAGTTTCTACAGCACTTTCTATTTTTATTTGTTATATGAAAGTAAATTATTTAGTGGGGTTGGTTATGGTGTTGAATTCAGACAAATAATGGGAGCCATAGTAAGTTCTGTCTTAGATGCCAAAGGAGATGCAAATGAAGATGCTGGGAACAACCACAAGTAAATTGAGCCAGGGTTGGCACCTTGGAATAGGCAGGCAGAGATGTTATCCTCAGCAGGTTTGGCAGCATCTGTAAGGAGAGAAAAGAGCTGCGTTTTGAGTCTAACTGATCCTTTGTCAAAGCTCAATTTGCTTTTATTAAGAGATGTTATCCTCTCTGATCATGACTATGTTGTATTACCTTTCTTTGTACTCCTCAACTACTTCACAGCCTCCAGCATAGTCGACCAGACTGTACATTACTACGAATGCAGGGCTTTGATAAGGTGTATACGGAAGCAGGTCATTTAGCCCATCAAGTCTACATTGGCCCTCTGAAGATCATCCCACCCAGACCCATATTCCCAACCCTAAAATCCTGCATTTCCAAAGGCTAATCCTCCTATCCTGGACACCACGGCCAACTGAACATGGTCAATCCACCTCACCTGCACATCCTTGGACTGCGGGAGAAAACTGAAGCACCCAGACAAAACTCACACATAAGCTAGCTCTGTTTTGAAATTGTATTTTAGTTTAGAATAAAGTGAAGAATTTACAAAGGTCATGTGACTTGTTCTGAATTCTGCTGATAGAAATCCAAGGAATTCGTTGGTTACTGTTTTAAAGAGGGTGGAGGGGGGGTGTGTGAAAAGAGATGTGCAGCTTGTTATACTGGTGGGCAGTGGCAGAAGCATCTCTTCTGACATTAGTCACATATGAACAAGGATCAAGAGTATGCCACTTCACCCTTCTAGCCAGCTCCATCCTTTAATAAGATCATGATTGATCTGATTTTAACCTCCAACTCAACATTCCTGCATGTTCCCAATAATCTTTCATCCTTTTGATAATCAGAGATCTATCCACCTCTGCCTTAAAAATATTCAAAGATTCTACATCCATTGCAAATGAGGAAGAGAATTCCAAAGACACTCAGTCCTCTGAGAGAAAAAATAATTCCTCATCTGTTTTAAATGGGCGGCACCTTGTGTTTAAACAATGACCCCTAGTTCTAGATTCCACCACAAAAGGAAACATCCTTTTAATGACAATCCGGTCAAGTCCCCTCAGGATCTTGTATGCTTCAATTAAGTTATCTCTGACTCTTCGAAACTCCAGAGGATACAGGCTTATCTAGTCAGTCTCTTCTTATAACGCAGTCTGCTCATTTCGAATACTAGTCAAATAAATATTCTGAGAAATGCTTCCCATGCATTTTTCATCCTCCTGTAAGAATGACGACCTGTAATGTTCACAGTACTCTAGGTACTACCTCACTAATACCATGTTTAGCTGAAGCGTAACCTCTTAACCTTTATATTCAATTTCCTTCACAATAAAAGGTAACATTCCATTAGCTGATTAGTTGATGTAGCTGCCAACTCACCTGGTACAAAAATGCACTGGAACACCCAGATCCCCCTCTGCAGCTCAGAGTTCTGTTAACTCTCACCATTAAGATAATATGCTTATTTTTAGTATTTCTGCCAAAATAGACAATTTCGCTTTCTTGCATTGTAATGCCAGCTCTTTGTCCAATCACTTTATCTTCTATCCCTTTGTAGGCTCCTGATGTCCTCTTCATAACTCACTTTCTTACCCGCCTCTGTGTCATCGCAGATAGACTTTTAGTCTACAAAGTTTGAGGAAAGAGTTAAGAATGTCAGGTTTTCCACACGGTTATACTTTAAACTGCTTATTTGTTTCCAAGATAGAATAGAGTTGGGATTTAACAAAGAGGAATGATGAAGGCAGAGCAGTGGACGTGATCTGTATGAACTTCAGTAAGGCGTTCAACAAGGTTCTGAATGGTTGACTCGTTAGCCAGGTTAGATCACATGGAATACAGGGAGAACTAGCCATTTAGATACTGAACTAGCTCGAATGTAGAAGACAGAGAGTGGTGGTGGAGAGTTGCATTTCAGACTGGAGGCCTGTGACCAGCGGTGTGCCACAAGGATCGGTGCTGTGTACACTGCTTTTAATCATTTATATGAATCATTTTTATGTGATGTAGGAGGTATGGTTAGTAAGTTTGTAGATGGCACCAAAATTGGAGGTGTATGGACAGTGAAGAAGTTGCTTGGTGTGCCTCAGTGTACAGCAGGATCTTGATCAGATAGGCCAATGGGCAGAGGAGAAGGAGCCTTTTGAAAATGCAATTCAGAGCAGGACTTATACACTTAATGGTAAGGTACTGGGGAATGTTGCTGAACAAAGAGACCTTGGGATGCAGGCTCATAGTTCCTTGAAAATAGAATCACAGGTAGGTAGGATAGTGAAGAAGGCAGTCAAAGTTTGGGAGAAGATTTGTAGCTCGGGTGCTCATTGTTGTGGTTCTGTCGCCGAGCTGGGAATTTGTGTTGCAGACGTTTCGTCCCCTGTCTAGGTGACATCCTCAGTGCTTGGGAAGCGCTTCACAGGAGGCTCCAAAGCACTGAGGATGTCACCTAAACAGGGGATGAAACATCTGCAACACACATTCCCAGCTCGGCGAACAGAACCACAATGAAGAAGGCATTTAGTATGTTCTCCTCTTGGTCAGAGTATTGAGTTTAGGAGTTGGGAGGTCATGTTATGGCTGTACAGGATATTGGTTAGGCCACTTTTGGAGTATTGTGTGCAATTTCGGTCTCCCTCTCATAGGAAGGATATTATGAAACCTGAAAGGGTTCAGAAAAGACTTACAAGGATGTTGCCAGGGTTGGAGGGTTTGAACTACAGCGAGAGGCTGAATAGGCTGGGGCTGTTTTCCTTGGAGCATCAGGGGCTAAGGGTTGACTTTATAGAGGTTTAAAATCACGAGGGGCATGGATAAGGTAAATAGACAAGATCTTTTCCCTGGACTCCAGAACTAGAAAGCATAGGGTTAGGGTGAGAGGGGGGAAGATATAAAAGGGACTTCAGAGGCAACGTTTTCACGCAGAGGGTGCTGTGTGTATGGAATGAGTTGCCAGAGGAAGTGGTGGAGGCTGACATAATTCCAACATTTAAAAGGCATCTGGATGGGTACATGAATAGGAAGGGTTTGGAGGAATATGGGTCAATTTTGGCAAATGTGACTCGATTAATTTAGGATATAAGGTGAGCAAAGGCGAGTTGGACTGAAGAGTGTTTATCTGTGCTTTACATCATTCTGACTCTGTGACTCTATCTAAAAACAAATCCCATGTTATCAAATAAATTAACTGCATTGACTCAGCTTCAAGGTCTCAGTCTGTATTAACAATTGTCTTTCTAAACTCATTATAATGAGCAATGCTCTCAGTCCCATAATATCTTCCCAGTAGAATACAAGGGGAGCTGTCTTTCCTGGCTATTGGTCCATATTATACTCTACTTTAAATATGTATTGCATTTCTTATTTTGTAGAGGATTAGGTTTCAGAGAAGTAGGCCATTCAACCCACCTTGCATGTCTAGACTACACATATTCCTCCTGTCACCTACTTTCTTTAATCCATTCAGTATATTGTTCTGTTCACTATTTCTGCACGTATTTATCTAGCTTCTGTTTAAGTACATTTAGCACCATCTGTGCTTTGTAATACTGAGTTCCACATTCTAATCACTCCCAAGTTCCTTACTGGATTTACTTGTGACTAATTTATCATTCTGGGCTACGACAGATGGAAATATCTTTTCTACCCCTACCCAGTGAATACTCCCATTATTCTTAAATATCCTGTTTACTTATTGCCTCCTGTTTTTTTTTCCCATGAAAAGAGCCGTGATCTGTTCAACCTTTCCTGAGAGAGAGAATCTCTCCGGTTAGACATCAATGTTACAAGTCTTCTTTCCACTTCTTCGGTGCCTCTATATCATTTTTCTAATAAGCAAACCAGACTGGTGCACAGCCCTCCAAGTGGGACTAGTTGTATTACTCAGGCTGAGAACTGGCAGAGCCTTGTCAGACTGAATGGTTTCCTTCTACCATGAGAACCAGTTTTGTTAGCATTCTGTTGTAAGGTTCCAAATGTGGTTCAACTGAGCCTCTCATTAATTTTATATAACCTTTCTGCTTTTCAACTCTGTCCATCTAGAAGTAAACCTATAAACCAATTTGTTTGCTTTTGTTACAGTTTTATTAAGGTTGTGATGTTATTATTTTTGATTTGCCAGGCAAATGTAAAAGTACTAATCAACCATGTTCGTACGAACCAGGCTTTAGCAGCTCTCCAGAAGTTCTCTTTCTGGTAAGTATTTGTTTACCAAAGGACCATCTGATGGATAATTAAATAATTTGTGAGGTTTGACTTTATTTGTACTAAATGGCAGTGTCACTAACGAAACAGGAAAAGTAGCAAGCCATCTAGCTTCTCAAGGCTGTGTGGTATTCAATTAGATAATCAATGATCTACATGTTAACTCCACCTTACCCACTTTGATTTCATAACCTCCAGCAATCATACAGAACGAAAATTTATCACTCTCGGCTTTGAATTTGTTATGGTCCTTATAGAGACCAACAAACGAAAGAACTACATTTATAAAACAGTCCCTGAGAAAACCAAGACTTCATTTTTTACATTTGATTTAAGAATCAAATTGAAATCAACATAAATTAAAAATTCGTAAACAGGAAAATTGCATTTAATGTAAACTATAAATTACCCAATAAATAGCATGTATAACAGAGGTAGTTAGCTCAGATTTATTAAATAGTCCTCTGAGCAGATATGATACCAGTTTCAGTCACCAAGTCCTTCAAAGCTCTGAACTCCCTTAGTTGTAATTTTAGTCCCTCTTCTTTGAGAATATAGCTACTGATTCCCATCCTGCAACAGCTCCAACAAATCTGAGTTCCTTGAGAAAAATGGCATACTTCTGTAGAACCTCCTCAATTCAGGTTCAAAATCCTGCAGTGAATTCATCATAATCACCTTTATTCAAACTGTCGATAACAGCCATGTGTACTATATGGCTGGTTCTGGCCAATCAGCTCCTTTTAAAATAACGTGGTAACCTTATATTTCCCCTATTTACCCTCGTAGATCCATGTTCACCACTTCCTAGCTGTGCTATACCCTCTTGTACTTCAACTTCAACATTACTTGGTCTCACGGGCCAGCATTAAGGACTCTGGATTGGTGGAGTTTAGAAGGAGAAGAGTGGATCTCATTGAGAGGCCTGGATAGAGTTGAGAAGATTAATTAATTATTAAGAGAGACTAGGAGCTGAGGAATTTCTTCAATCAGAGTGTGGTGAATCTGTGGAACTCATTGCCACAGAGGGCTGTGGAGGGCAAGTCATTGAGTGTATTTAAGACCAAGACAGATAGGTTCTAGTAAGGGGACCAAGGGTTGCGGGAGAAGTCAGGAGAATATGGTTGAGATACATATCAGCTGGGATTGAATGGTAGAGCAACTCAAAGGGCTGAATGGCCTAATACTACTCCCACATCTTATGGTCTTATTAATTACCAAAGTTCTCAGAGTAGAATCCCGAACAGCGTGGAACCAAAAGTCCACCCTGACCCATTTCCACCCCCCCCCTTCTACATTTACCCCTGACTACACATCCCTGAACAGTGTGGGCAATTTAACATGGCCAATTCACCTAACCTGCACATCGTTAGAATGTGGGAGGAAACTGGAGCACCCAGAGGAAACCCACGCAGACATGGAGAGAATATACAAACTCCACACAGACAATTGCCTGAGGCTGGAATCGAAACTGAGTCCCTGAGTCCTTCCCAATCTGCAGCACCTCCCAAAACCTGCGCTGACACTTGGCCTCACTTGTCTTATTGTAAAATTCTGTGCATTTTAAAGTAGCGACCAACAAGTGTAGAACTGAATTGGCAACAAGCAGATCCTGGACTTCCTGAGCCTGTATGGAACAGCATCAGCCCCAAAACTGAACATTATCACAAAATATTCTGCTGAACTCTGTTCAGCAGCTTTTTCAGGAAAGTGTTCCATATTCCCACAACTTTTTATGTAAACATACACTTCAAGATGTCAACTTTGAATGATTTAGTTCTTCATTTCTGGATATTACACCTTTGTTCTTGACTCTCAAGTTAATTTTGATCTAATAATGCTATCAACTCATTTGATCATTTTAACTGCTTCAACCAAATCATCCTCTAATTCTTTATACTCAAAGACGTTGTAGCCTAGCCTGTGGAACCTGCTGTTCTAAATTAATTGTTTTACTCCAGCATTTTCCAGATGAATGTGTGCTGCACACCCTTCAAGGTCACTGTGTCCTTGTTAAAGCATGGTGTAGAACGGAACATTGTACTTCAGACGGAGTCAAACAAACTATAATTTCACTTACACATTTACATGGGGTGGTACAGGGGCTCGGTGGTTAGCACTACTGCCTCACAGCACCAAGAGCCCAGGTTCGATTCCACCCTCAGGCCACTGCCTGTATGGAGTTTGCATATTCTCCCCATGCCTTCATGGATTTCCTCCAGGTACTTCAGTTTCCTCCCACAGTCCAAATATGTGCCTGTTAGGTGCACTGGCCATGCTAAATTGCCAATATTGGGAGGGGGGATAATGTGCAGGCTATGTGGATTTGCCATGGGAAATAGAAAGATAAGGTAGGGGAGTGTTTCTGGTTGGGATGCTCTTGGTGGGGGGGGGGTCATATGGATTTGATGGATCGAATGGCCTGTTTCCATGCTGTAGGGGTTCTGTTATGTCATAGTCTCCTCAAGCTAAAGCCTACAATTTAATTAGCCTTCTAAATAATTTTTTAATACATCTGTCCATGAACTTTTAATTTTTTTCTCATGGATCATAAAATTTCTCTTTTTGTGCATAGTTCCTAATGTATTCTGAACATATATTCAAAGTATTCTGATCTGTCAGGATCAGAGGATGATAATCTCACATTTCTAAACTTTTGAGCTCCACCTGTTATTGTTTTTCTCACTCATTTAATGTCACAATTTCCCTTTACAATTTTCTGTGCCCAATTGCACTAATTACTGTAGCACCTAACTTGTTTTATCAGCAAACTTGTTTATACGGATCTCAAATTGCTTCATTGTGCTAAAAATCTGAAGCACCAATATAGATCCATGGGCATACCACAGGTCACATCCTGTCAACTTGTGTATCTAACTATTATCGCCACTTATAGAGTCATCCTCATACAGTACAGAAACAGACCCTTTAGTCCAACTCGTCCCAAACTGAGCCAGTCCCATTTGCCTCTGTGTGATATGATTGTCCCTCAGGTCCCTTTTACATCTTTCTCCTTAAAAATATGCCCTCTTGTTTTAAACTCTCCTATCCAAGGCAAAAGACCTGTCCTATTCACCTTATCTATGCCTTTCATGATTTCATAAACCTCAGTAAGGTCATCTATATAGACCCCCAACCTCCTCTGCTCCATTGAGAAAAAGTTCCAGCCCATCCAGCCTCTCCTTATAACTCAGTCCCAGTAGCATCCTTGTAAATATTTTCTGCACCTCTCCAATTTAATAAAGGGCTGCCAGGGACCTGTGTTCGGTTTCAGTCTCTGACAACTGTCTGTGTGGAGTTTGCACATTCTCCCCATGCCTGCTGGGATATTCCTTCAGGTGCTGTAGTTTCCTCTCACAGTCCAAAGATGGGTAGGCTGGTGGAATAGTCATGGGTAATGCAGGATCACAAGGATATAGAAGGGGAGTGGGTCTGAGAGGGATGCGCTTCGGAGGGTCAGTGTGGATTCAAAGGGCCAAATGGCCTGCTTGCACACTGTAGGGATTCTAAAAAAAAAGTCCTTCCTCAAGCAGGACAATCAAACTGTACACAGTATTCCACAAATGGCCTCATCAACATCCTGTACATGGTGTCCTAACTCCTCTACTCGATAGTCTGGGCAATGAAAGCAAGTGTGCCAAACACCTCTTTTACCACCCTGGCTACCTGTGACACGGCTTTCAAAGAACTGTGTACCTGAATCCCTAGGTCTCTCTGTTCAACACTCCCCGAGGCCCTACCATTAACTGTATAAGTCCTGCCTTTGTTCATCTTCCCAAAGTGCAACACCTTTACCCAAATTAAACCTCAACCGGGTCATAAGACTCTCCAACAGATAGTGAGGACAGATGAGAGGATCATCGGGGTCTGTCTTCCCTCCGTTACAGACATTTACACCACACGCTGCATCCGAAAGGCTAAGAGCATTGTAGAAGACTCCACACATCCCCTCACTCAAGCTCTTCTCCCTCCTGCCATCTGGCAGAAGATACTGGAGAATTCAGTCTCTCATGGCTAGACAGTTTCTTCCCCCAAACCATCAGGCTCCTTAACGCAGTATGATCAAACTCTTTCCCATCTGGAATTCTTGGCACGACATTGAATTGTTGCTAGAACAATGTCTATTATTTATCATTCCTCTGTTACACTGTGACTTGTATGATTTGCACTTCTTCTGCACTTTATGTCATGTACGATTGTGTTGTTTGTGCTGTCCATGTAGCACCCTGGGTCTTGGAGGAACAGTGTCTCATTTTTACTGTCTCAGTTGTATCTGTTAGGAATGACAAATAAAAGCTACTTTACTTTACTCATCTGTCACATGCAGCCCACTGGCCCAATTGATCAAGATCTCTTTGTAATCTCAGATAACCTTTTTCACTATCCACTATACCACCAGTTTTGGGGTCATCTGCAAATTTACTAACCATACTTCCTAAATTCTCATCCAAATCGTTAATATAAATGCAGAACAACAGTGGAGCCATCACTGCTCATTGTGGAACACTGTTGGTCACCAGCCTCCAGTCTGAACAACGAGCCTCCACCATCATCCGTTGTCTACTACCATCAAGCCAATTTTGAATCCAGAATCCTGAATCCCATGTAATTTAACTTTACCAACCAATCTACCATGCAGAACCTTGTCAAAGTCTTTACTAAAATTCATGTAGGCAACACTTACTGCTCTGGCCTCCTCTATCTTCTTAGTCACAGCCTCATAAAACTCGCATCAAGTCTTTGAGACATGATTTCACATGAAAAAGACATGCTGACTTATCCCTAACATTCCTTGCCTCTCCAAATGCATGGAAATCCTATTATCCTGTCTCCTAACTAATTACCAATTCCCAATATGTCAATAAGTCACCTCCACTTCATAAAACATAGAACAGTACAGGTCCTTCGTCCCTCAATGTTGTGCCAACCTCTTATTCTACTCTAAGGTCAGACTAACTTACATACCCTTCATTGTGTGATCATCCATGTGTTGCTTAAGCACAAATTGCTTAAATGTCGCCAATAATCTGCAGGTGTGTATTGTTTTAAAAAAATCCCTGAAATCTCCAATCACAACAAGGATAGAACACCTCTGGTCATCACCTTCCACCACCAACCTCTACTACCACTACTGGCAGGACATTCCACTCACCCACCAGTCTCTTTGTAAAAAAACTTACCTCTGACATCTCCCGAAACCTTCCTCCAATCACCATAAAATTAAGCCTCCTTGTGATAGCCTTTCCACCCTGGGATAAAGTCTCTAACTATCCACTCTATCTATACCTCTCATCATCTTGTACACCTCTCATCCTTTATCACTCCAATGTGAAAAGCCTTAGCTCTCTCAACCTTTCTTCATCAGACATGCCCTTCAGTCCAGGCAGCATCCTGGTACATCTCCTCTACACCCTCTCTAAAGCTTCTACATCTTTCCTATAATGAGATGACCAGAACTGAACACAATATTCCAAGTGTGGAGAAAGTGAGGACTGCAGATGGTGGAGATCAAAGTCAAAGAGTGTGGTGCTGGCAAAGCAAAGCAGGTTAGGCAGCAGCCAAGGAGCACGAGAATCACGTAAGCCCTTCATCAGGAATGAGGCTTGTGGGTTGGGGGGGCTGATAGATAAATGGGAGGGGGGTGGGGCTAGGGAGAGAGTAGCTAGGAATGTGATAGGTAGATAAAGGTGGGGGAAAGGTGATAGTTTGGAGAGGAGGGTGGAGCAGATGTAATGGAAGGAAAATGGACAGTTCATGAGGATAGTGCTGAGTTGGAGGCTTGGGACTGGGATAAAGTGGGGCGGGAGGGGAAATGAGGAAACTGGTGAAATTCACGTTGATCTCGTGTGGTTGCAGGGTCCCAACGTGGAAGATGGGGCATTCTTCCTCCAGGTGTCGGGTGTAACGGTTTGGCGATGGAGGAGTCCCAGGACCTGCATGTCCTTGGATGAGTGGAAGGGGCAGTTAAAGTATTTGGGCATGGGGCAGTTGGGTTGTGTGGTGTTGCTGTCCCAGCGATGTTCTCTGAAACAATCTGCAGGTTGCCATTCTTTCTCCTCGATGGAGAGGAGACCCCATCGGGTGCAATGGATACAGTAGATGACGTGTGTGGAAGTACAGGCAAATTTCTGTTGAATATGGATGGATCCTTTGGAGCGTTGGATGGACATGAGGGGGAGGAGGTGTGGGTGCAGGTTTTGTACTTCTTGCATTGGCAGGGGAAAGTTCTGGGAGTGGAGTTTGGGCTGGTGGGGGACATGGGTCTGACAAGGGAGTCATAGAGGGAATGGTCTGTCCGAAATGCAGGTAGGGGTGGGAGGGAAATATTTCCCTAGTGGTGGGGTCTGTTTGCAGTTGGCGGAAGTGGTAGAGGATGATGCGTTGTATCCAGAGTTGATGGAGTGGAAGGTGATCACCAGGGGAATTCTGCCCTTGTTGTGATTGGAGAGGTGGGGTTCATGGGCAGAGGTGCAATTGAAGGTGTGTATTGTTTAAAAAAAACCTGAAACCTCCAATCACAACAAGGATAGAACCCCTCTGGTCATCACCTTCCACCCCACCAACCTCTGGATAGATCGCATCATCCTCCACCACTTCCATCACATACAGTCAGACCCCACCACTAGGGATATATTTCCCTCCCTACCCTATCTGTGTTTTGGAGAGACCATTCCCTCTGCAACTCCCTTGTCAGATCCATACCCCCCAACACCCCACACCCCACTCCCAGAACCTTCCCCTGCCAATGCAAGAACTGCAAAACCTGCGCTCACACCTCCCCTCTCATCTCCATCCAAGACCCCAAAGGATCCTTCCATAACCAACAGAAATTTACCTGTATATCCACACACATCACCTATAGTATCAATTGCAGCTAATGTGGTTTCCTCCACATCGTGGAACTGGATGCCAACTTGTGGATGGTTTCAGGGAACATCTCTGGGACAGCCGGACCAACCAACCTCAACACCCCGTGGTCGAACACTTTAACTCCCCCTCCCATTCTACCAAGGACGTGCAGGTCTTGAGCCTCCTCCATCGCCAAACACTAACAACCTGACACCTGAAGGAAGAACGCCTCATCTTCTGCCTTGGGACTCTGCAGCCACACAGGATCAATGTGGATTTCACCAGTTTTCTCATTTCCAGTCCCAAGCCTCCAACTCAGCACCGCCCTTTTGACTTGTCCATCTTCCTTCCATCATATCCACTCCACCCTCCTCTCCGACCTATCACCTTCACCGCCCACCTTCATCTACCTATCACATTCTCAGCCACCTTTCCCCCAGCCGCACACCCCGCTCCCATTTATCTTTCAGCACCCCTGGCCCACAAGCGTCATTCCTGATGAAGTGCTTATGAATGAAATGTTGATTCTCCTGCTCCTCAGATGCTGCCTACCTACTGTGCTTTTCCAGCAACACACTCTCGACCCCCATATTCCAAGTGTGGTCTAACGAGGATTCTATTGAGCTGCAGCATAAGCTGTGGCTCTTAAACTCAATCCTCCTGCTAATGAAAGCCAACGCACCGTACGCCTTCTTAACAACTCTTATCAATTAGGGTGGCAACTTTGAGGGATCTATGACATGAACCCCAAGATCCCTCCGTTCGTCAACACTGCCAAGAATCCTGCCTTTAATCCTGTATCCTGCATTGAAATTAAATCACTTCATACTTCTCCAGTTTGAACTCCATCTGCCACTTATCAACCCAGTTCTGCATCCAGTCAATGTCCTGTTGCAACATATAACAACCCTCCACACTATCCACAACTCCAACAACCTTTGACATACTTACTAACGCACTTCCACTTCCTTATCCAAGTCCTTTATAAAAATCTTATAGAGCAGAGGTTCCAGAACCAATTCCTGTGGAACACCATTGGTCACCAAGCTCCAGGTTGAATATGTTCCTGTTAATATTTTCCTGTTTCAGATTTTGTTCCTGTTAATGTTTTGATGAAGAAGAAAATCTTTCAGTACACATGACAAAGGACTGAATTGTCAAACCTAAACTGCTTGGAAATATTTTATTACAGGACTGCATTTGGAAGAGAATATGAAATCACTGCCAACACCTTCTATGATAGCCATCGAGCGGAAGAAGACTTGAACCACTGGGTGATTGTCACTGGAGATCCTGGAGTCCCACATGGCACCTTGTTTCATGCACCTCCTCCCCTTTGTGAGGATGAGATGCCAACAAAGAAGCGTAGTCAGCCTTCACCCAGCTGCTGAACCCAACCACCTACTTGTTAATTGATTGAGCTAGAGGTTTTGTATCTTCTGGTCTACTGAATAGGAAAGTCTCACTTCCTCCTCCATATTCCCCCAATCTACAACTCTGTAACAACATCAGCAATTATGAACTTCACTGGAAGCCAAGAGAATCATCATTATATAGAACACATTTGTAAAAGCTGCAAGTTTCTGCTATTTCCTGCAAAAATTATAGTGTTCATTGCTAAACTTCTCTAAGCTGATTGAAATGCAACAAAATATAGGAATGACAAGCAAAGGAATGAAATACTGACAAATGTAAGAATGCATGATTACACTTATTTTAATAAATCAGCTAGTTTTTCAAGAGAAGATTTATTTTGCATTCTTCAACTTATAGACAATTATATAGATACTAAAAGAGCAGAGGAAAACAGGATCATGTTTAGATCTTTACTTTGTCATTGATAGGCTGTCAATGAAGTTTCCTTTATTATTCATCTTATTTCATACACACAGACAAACAAAACAGGAGCCTTGAGCCTCCTCCACCATTCAAAAATATCACGGCTGATCAGTATGTTTCAAATTCCACATTCCCATCTACGCTCAATAACCCTTAATTCCCCTATCTAACAAGAATGATTCACCTCTGTTTTAAATTCAATGACCCCAGCTCCACTGCCTTCTGAAGCAGAGCATTCCAAAGTCTCACAATCCTCTGAGAGAAAGAGAAATCGCTCTTCTCTGTGCTTAGCTCCAGTAGAAATGAGTCCAACCTGTTCAACCCTCATATGGGGGTTGCTAATTACTGTCATTGAGCATGGCACTTGCATAGGATTATAGAATTCCTACAGTGCAGAAAGAAGCTATTTGGCCCATCAAGTCTGTACTGCTACTTTGAAAGCCATCCTATCCAGAACCACCCCTGCCAACCCTGTAACCCCTTGTGGGGATTTTGCCTTAGCTGGAAATTGAGTAGGTCTCACTTGAAAGTACAATTGATTGAGAGAATCAAAAACAAAATAAGATTCTTGTTGCTTCATCAATCAATCCAGCATTGCCTGTCGAATAGAGTTGTAGAGTATGTACGGTATGGAAACAGGCCATTTTCTGATGCTCCACATCAGCTCTTCACATCCTTCAATAACCTTCCACTCGTTTCTGAATAACCTTCTCTTCTTTTCATGCATTTAACTATAGAGTTCCCTATGCTGTTCGTCTCACCTACTCGCTATGGTAACGTTTCACATTCTAAACACTTTCTGAATGAAAAAAAGGCTTTTCCTGAACTCACTGCTAGAATTCTAACTATCTCATATTTAAAAGATCCTGAGAGATGGGCTGTCCCACAAATTACTGAACTAAGCACAGCTGGAATGAGCTGGAATTTCAACTAGATTATCTGCTTTAGTTTCAAGAGTGTAACCTGAACCAAATTACCTTCTGAACTGGGGGAGAGGGATTAACAGAAATACGGCAACATTGAGATTTATAATGCTCTGAACACTTCTTTACTTGCTGTTACAAATAATAGGAAGCAATAAAGGTTTTTATGAATTGCAGATTTAGTAATGTGATTGTTAATAGTGCCATAAAAAACATGATGATAGTTGGCACTTCAAAGTCTCACTGTCCAGCAAGCTATAAACACTGAAACAACTCACAACCAGAGTTACAACATGGATCAAGAAATGTTTTCTGCAGTTTCTGTTACTCACCACATGATGTTGCCAGTTTCTTGTTTTATAATACAGAGCTAGAAATGAGAGCATGAGACACTGAAGGCTTAAAGAGGAAGAGAAAAATGATAGGAAGGCAGAAAAATAAAGAGACAAAGAATCATAGAAATATAGTTACAGGACTGATTCAATGGAGATAAATTGATTAATTACGGTATGATGTATTATAGTTAAAAACATTTCACAAATTTTTAATTTTATGTTAAAACATCCGAAAGCTCAGAATTGTACAGTGAAGTTCAGAAAAATTCTAAACTTCGATGTCAGTCTCCATTAGGATAGATGTATGGCATAGTGTTTTCCTGTGCAACTATTTGGGGGTGGGGAAGAAAAAATTATTTGTGGTTTACTGTACTGATCTGATTACTTTTCAGTGACCCCTGCTGAAACTGTGCATGCATTGAATGACAATGGAACTTGTTCACCTGTGATGCAGCACAATCTTGAACAGCTTTGATGGGGTTTTGCTGATGAAAGGGTGAAAGCTGGTATTGAATGAGCTTTGTTTCCATAAGACCTGTTTGAAAGTGTGGATTTGACATCTATCTCAGGTCTAATCAATTATTATGATGATCTAAACAGATTAAAACAGAAAGCTGCATGTTTAGCACTCAAATATTGATCAGGAACATGTTTCTTGAATGTAGCCTCTACTCACTTCCATCGAGAACTTCAAAAGTACTATGTGGGAAAGTGAGGTCCAGACCTCTGGCTCAGAGACCAAGACAGAGGATACAGAGGTTCTCAGGCATGATGCTGGAAGTTGTGGTGAATGAAGTAAGGTGTAGGAGGGATGTTTTGTCATTGTCAGCAGCATCACTCACTAATGACTAACTATCTCGGAAATTCTGTGTCACTGATAATTGGTTCTATGGATCCTAGTGTGGCTGATGAGCACGATCCTAGAGCCACATCTTTGACAACATGTTTGGCAGATGCTTTCAGGAGGTGGAACTAGTCCTTGTCCTTGAGATCATTGGCATTTGTTTCTCCTGTTCCTCTTCCGTACTTCCTCTTGCCATCAGGTGTTTGCAAAGAATTGTGTACCTTCAGACAGGACTTTCTTCCAAATTGTTTTCTTCTGAATGAGGGTCTCCCACATGTTGACATTAATATTGCATTTCTTGAGGGAAGCCTTCAGGGACCTTGGAAACACTTCCTTTGCTCTCTTCTCGTTCGAGTGCCTTCTTTGAGTGGGGTGATGATGATTTACTTTTGGCAGTTTGGAACTCAACTATCCTAAGATTGTGGCCAGCTTGATGGAGTTGGTCTTGGATGATCATGGCTCGATGCTGGTGCTATTGGCTGCTTCAAGGGCACTAATGTTAGTACACCTGCCCTCCCAGCTGATACAGAAAATCTGTCTCAAACAACATTGATGGTGCTTCTGAAAGGTCTTGAGGTGGCGTCTATGAGTCAAGTTTTGGAGCCATATAGAACTGAAAGGACAACAGCCTTATTCATAAGGATCTTGATATCAGCATGGCTGTCACTGTGATTGAAGACTGTCATCCTGAGGAACTCTAAGACTGAATGCAATATTGAATCTTTACCTCAATGTTGGCTTTAGATGAGTGGTAGCTTCCCAGAGAGGGGAGATGTTCCACAATTTGGGAGGCTTTCTCTATTGATCTTAATGGAAGGGTAAACTGGAATTTGATCTGGCAGGAAATGGTAAAGGATTTGAGTCTTCTTGAAGTTAAGGCTGAGTCCAGTTCTTGTTTTGCAACTGCTTGAGAAAGACAGTAGAAAACAACAGATGTGGTGAATGCACCTTATGAGATAAAATTGCACAGTACAGAGACCCGACCCTGCCACAAGAAATTTCATAGCCTAACCTGAGTGCTCAAGATAGGATCTCATTTCATAAACACATTGATTAAGATCAGGAACAAACCCAATTGACTGTGGCCACCATCTAACTCTGTCCTGTCAGTATCTTTCCATAAGATTACCCCAGGCCCTGTCAAATCTGCAAAATCCTCCTTACTGACATTTTGTGTCAAGATTGGGAGAGCTGTTCTACAGACTAGTCAAGCGACCACCTGATATATTTGTATTCACAGAATCAACTTTGTAGACCATCCCTGGGTTTACCCTTTCCTGTCAGTTGGAGAGACCCACTAGAATTGGCAGTATAGTGTTATACCTCAGGAGGGAGTTATCTAGTCAGAGTCATACAGCATGGGAACACACCCTTCTGGCCAACCAGTCCATGCCAACCATGTTCCCAAACTAAACTAGTCCCACCTGCCTGCATTTGACCCATATCCCTCCTAGCATTTCCTGTTCATGTACTTACCCAAATGTCTTTTAAATACTATAACTGTACCTGCATTCTCTATTTTCTCTGGCAGTTCATTCAATAAATAAAACTATGTGTTAAAAAGTTGCCCCTCATGTTTGGGAGTCATCAATGGGAAATAAGGCAGGGCAGGTGACTGAGGTGTCAGTGGGGGAGCACTTTGGGGCCAGCGACCATAATTCTATTAGATTTAAAATAACGATGGAAAAGGATAGACCAGATCTAAAAGTTGAAGTTCTAAATTGGAGAAAGGCCAATTTTGACGGTATTAGGCAAGAACTTTCAAAAGCTGACTGGGGGCAGATGTTCGCAGGTAAAGGTACGGCTGGAAAATGGGAAGCCTTCAGAAATGAGATAACAAGAATCCAGAGAAAGTATATAAATAGATAGATTGAGTGAATCCTCAGAAGAGTATAAAGGCAGTAGGAGTATACTTAAGAGGGAAATCAGGAGGGCAAAAAGGGGACATGAGATAGCTCTGGCAAATAGAATTAAAGAGAATCCAAAGGGTTTTTACAAATACATTAAGGACAAAATTGCTGATCAAATGTAGCCTTGATGCCAAGGGCTCAGCTCTGGTGTTCAGTTCTTTTGCCCATTTTTGGACTAAAGCTGTATTGTGATCAGAAGCTGAGTGGGTTTTGCAGAATCCAAGCTGAACCCCAGTGATGCGGTTATTGCTGAGTGAGTGCCACTTGATAACACCTTTGCCATAAATTTCCATCATGTTGTTGATGATTGAGATGCTGTAACTGGCCAGGCTGAATTTGTCCTGCTTTTTGTGGACAGGATATAATGAGCTAATTTTCCACTTTTCTGGGAAGATATTGTAGCTGTACATGAACAGTTGGCTATGAAAATTGCTAATTCTGTAGTATAACAATTCAGTCCCATTGCTAAAACATTATCAGGACCCCACAGCCTTAGTAGTATTCAGTGCCTCCAGTATATCTTAATATTACATGGTGTGAATTAAGTCTGCAGACCTCAGGAAGAGGCCAAGATGGATCCAAATGCTTCAACCTTCTCCTTTGCACTGATGTGCTAGGTTCTGCTAACATTGAGAATGATGTGGGCAGCAGATGCATAGGAACATCACAATCTGCAAGTTCTCCACCAAGTCACTCATCATGCTGACTTGAAAATATATTGATGTTTCTTCACTGTCACTGTGTCAAAATCCTGGAACTCCCAATCCTAACAGCATTGTTAGTGTCCCTACACTCCAAGGATTGTAGCAGTTCAAATAGGAAGCTCAGTAACATCTTCTCAAGGGCAATTAGGGATGGTCAATAATTACTGGCTCTGCCATCAATGTCAACGTTCCATGTACAAATTTTTAAAAAGGTGGTGAGCATTGTTTGTCACCATTGGAGCCAAATACAAAATATTAAAATATATTCAGTTCACTAGCTCTTTGGTGAAGTTCAGTATTTTTCAATATAACATTCTGGCCAATTTCAGAGAAGTCAGAACTTTAAGCAGTTTCAGCTAAAAGTTTGCACTGTTAATGACTGGGAAACTTTGAGAAAAAGGAGACTGTGGTAGTATCAATCAGATCAACTTTCAGTAGCACATCAGAGAAGAATCAAGAAGCGGCAAGAACAAACCAATATAAATACTGGAAGAAACATCAAAGCAGCGCTTCACACGAGGCTCCAACAGCACTGATGATGTTCCCTAGCCAGGGAACGAAACGTTTGCAGCAAAAACTTCCAGCTCTGCGAGCAGAACCACAACAGAAGAATCAGTTGCAAAGACACTGCCTTTGTGAAGTGAAGACAATTAATTTATTTGTTTTAACTTACATTTTTGAGTTTATTCTGTTTTGGTCTTAATTCTGATATTACTCCCTTTATAGCTCTGTTTCTTGAAGAGGTTATTGTTATTAGTGAGTTTTGAGAAGATTTGTAGCTCAGGTTGAGGTTCTGGATGTAGGTTTGCTCCCTGAGCTGGAAGGTTCGTTTTCAGACGTTTTGCCACCGTACTAGGTAACATCTTCAGTGAGCCTTTGAATGAAGCTTCATTCAAAGGCTCACTGAAGATGTTACCTAGTATGGTGGCGAAACGTCTGAAAATGAACCTTCCAGCTCTGTGACAAACCTACATCCAGGTTATCGTTATTTTTGTGGTCTATTAAGCTAAAACTGTTAATTGATCTGCACAGGTCTTAACTTCCCATGGACAATACCACAAGTTTATCAATCACTTATGTGTGGAATGTCTTATGTGGTTTTTCTAATACTTTGCCAAACAGTCGTCTTCAGTTTTGGAAATGTGGTTCAGGCCGTTTCCTGAGGCTGTGTTCTCAATTTCCCAAGTTTCCTATTCTTTGGGAATTTTAGTCTCCCATAGGCAGGTGTGGGCAGAAGTCATGGTCACTGCCTCCTGATTCAGACATGAGGTAGGAGCTGCAGCTACAGCTGGCGGGTTAGAAGACCCAGCTCTGGTCATGAGGACATTGGCCCAGTTCTGTCATAGTTGCTAAGCCCTCTCACCCTCAACTGTCATTTCCCTCACCCTTTGGCCCAACCGCATTCAACATCTGCCTCAATTGTGGAAATGCCAAATGAACATGTCCAACCCATCTGTCTGTCAACATTGTGTGCACACCTCATGGTAGAGGGCACATGAATTGAGCAGACTAGGAAAAACGTTTGTACATGATTGCATTTCCAATCCAGACACTGCAACCCAGCCCTGCCACTTCCCCGACATTGAATAAAAAGGGGGACACAGCTGCTCCCATTCCACTGACTGGCATTGCTAGAGACAGAACGTCTCCTGTTCTGGATCAGACAGTCCCACTTCAAAGATTTGCTGGCCAATCAGAGGTTTGCAGCTGTGCAGCGAGTCAGGACAGAGGTGTACATTGTTAGATCGATTTTGAGCAGAGATTGCAAGAAGTGCCAGGTGCCATGCTCACTGGCTGACATGACAGGGATGGGGGGTGGTGAGGGCCTGGGGTTTGAGTGCTCATGGAGTGAACAAACTGGACGATGTACAACCTTACGGGGCCCTCCATTGGACTTGTGGCTTTTTAATGAAGGACCTCTCCCATCCACCACCAGCAAGTGCAGGGCAATCTGCCGGGGCATGGTGCTTTGCTATGAGCATCCCTCAGCATTACTTCAATATAGACTGACTCTCCCAGTGCAAGACTGAGAGAGGGCTGTGCTGGAAAGGCACAGCAGATCAGGCAGCATCCGAGGAGCAGGAAAATCAATGTTTCGAGCAAAAGCCCTTAATCAGGAATGAGATAGAGAGCCTCGGGGATGGAGAGATAAATGGGAGGGGGGTGGGGCTGGGGGAAGGTAGCTGAGAGTGCAATAGGTGGATGGAGGTGGGGGGAAGTTGATAGGTCAGAGGGGAGGGTGGAGTGGATAGATGGGGAGGAAGATTGGCAAGTAGGACAGGTCATAAGGATGGTGCTGAGCTGGAAGGTTGGAACTGGGGTAAGGTGGTGGGAGGGGAGATGAGGAAACTGGTGAGGTCCATATTGATGCCATGGGGTTGGAGGGTCCTGAGGCGGAAGGTGATGCGTTCTTCCTCCAGGCGTCCAATGGTAAGGGAGTGGCGGTGGAGGAGGCCCAGGACCTGCAGAGCAGGAGGGGGAGTTGAAATGTTCAGCCACAGGGTGGTGGGGTTGATTGGTGCGGGTGTCCTGGAGATGTTCTCTGAAACACTCTGCAAGTAGGCGTCCAGTCTCCCCAATGTAGAGGAGACCACATCGGGAGCAGCAGATGCAGTAAATGAATGGTGTGGAAGTGCAGGCGATACTTTGATGGATGTAGAAGGTTCCTTTGGGGCCTTGGAAATGTCGATTTTCCTGCTCCTCGGATGCTGCCTAACCTGTTGTGCCTTTCCAGCACTACTCTAATCTTGACTGTAATCTCCAGCATCTGCAGTACCCACTTTCACCTGAGAGAGGGTTGTGTAGATCTTATGTAAGACCTATACTTGTGTAAGACGAGGTCTTACGATCTTGTACTCCATAACCACCTGATGGAGGAGCTGTGCTCCGAAAACTAGTGCTTCCAAATAAACGTGTTGGATTATAACCTGGTGTTGTGTGATTTTTAACTTTGGAGAAGAACAGGAGAATCATCTCTAGTGTTTTGGTCAATATTTGTCCTTCAGTCGCCACCATTATCAGATTATTGTTACATTTCTGTTCGTAGAATCTTGCTGTATGCTAATTGGTTGCTACATTTCCCACATTACAATAGTGACTACATTTGAAAAGGTGCTTCATCAGTTTCATCATCCTCAAATAGTTAAAGTGTATAAATGCAAATCTTCCATTTCTTTTTCCAAGTAACTTTAGTGTTCAGCTTCAGAAAATAATTAAAATACAGTCAGAACTGAGTGAAAATAAAGGCAGTGCTCAGTGAGACCCTTTTGATGAATGTGGGGCTTGAGAAATTAATATTGACAGGTTCCACGTCAGATCAGCTCAGAGTCATGAAGATTATGGTTGTTGAAATGTAGACTGAGGTACACATTAGGACCACATGGAAATTCCAAGTCAGCTGACTCCACAGAATTGCCCAGCGTCTGGAACCCACAAACTCGCATTAAAGGTCAGGGATTTTGGTGCATTTGAAGTTACTAACTTGTTAAGGTAGCCAGGATTCAGAGTGGGCTCCAGTACTCTAACCTTCCTTTATCCTTCCTAAAATCTGACCAACGTCCAAGCAGACAGGGGCACGAGATGACCTTCAAACCTCCATCACCTAGACCTAATAAATGTCCAGTCCCCAACCCAAACCACACAGATATAACCTCACCCCCCAACTCACCCTGACCTCTCATAGACCTGATTTCCCCGCAGCTCATAAAGACTCCTAATAGCCTCTTGACCCCTCCCTGGTTCTGATATCACCATTGATTCCCCCAAAGGCCAGACCTCCCGCACCTACCCATCCCATAATTCTCACCTGCTTTATGGGCGGCACGGTGGCACAGTGGTTAGCACTGCTGCCTCACAGCGCCAGAGATTTGGGTTCATTTCCCGCCTCAGGCGACAGACTGTGTGGAGTTTGCACGTTCTCCCCGTGTCTGTGTGGGTTTCCTCCGGGTGCTCCGGTTTCCTCCCACAGTCCAAAAGATGTGCGGGTCAGGTGAATTGGCCATGCTAAATTGCCCGTAGTGTTAGGTAAGGGGTAAATGTAGGGGTATGGGTGGGTTGCGCTTCGGTGGGTCAGTGTGGACTTGTTGGGCCGAAGGGCCTGTTTCCACACTGTAAGCAATCTAATCTAATCTGTAAGTAATCTAATCTAATCTTGACTAGTAAACTTTGAACTGTAGACTAGGAGAGTTGCTTCAGTGAGAGAAGGTTTGGTGTCAGTGTTGCTGCCTGTGTGGTTTGGTTTGCTTTGGACAGCAAGCCTCCCAACCCAAAGTTTACACCGGAAAACCTCCTTAAAGTAAGTGGCAGCTTCTTGTCTGACCTTGAGGATTTGGGTCAGATTTTTGCAGGGATTAATTGATTAGTACCTGATGGATCCTTGATGCTGACAATAAGTGGTTTGCTGAGTAGATGGCAGGCCAGTTGCTATTTCTCAGCGATTGTCCAACAGATCATTCAGTTTAAAACATCAATTAGAAACTAACAGAAGGGCAGGATTTCCAATTACACAACTCATTAGCCAAAAAAAAAATTAAATTGAACGCTCGGAACTGTGAGTGATAAGAGTGCCTGAAATTGAGATCCAGAATACTCACACAGAAATACAAAGGACCCAAAAGTGAATAAAACTGATTGATCTGAAACTGAGAGTAAAATCAGGTGCTTGGAACAAACTTAAACATGTTCCTTTAACTGGAAATTAGCAACAATTTAGTTCTTAAATCAGGTTAGAAAGGCACACAAGGAGCTACAGTTAACATTAGAGGCAGCAGTAGGAGTGTATTAGAAAGGGTCAGAATAAACTGAAATGCAATAAGGCCCAAAATGATCAAAACAGAATGTGGTAAAGAAGCTGCAGGTGAAGATAGCCATGTATGAATATCGATGGGGCAGTTATTCAAACTAACTGACACTGACCTGACTAAATGTCCCTGGTTTCAAGGTGCAGGAAAGAAAGGGAAATAAAGGAAGGAGACTGTATTGATGAATGATATATTACAGAGCTAGAGAGAGAGAGACAGGATGTCCTCAAGGAGAAAGTGAGGACTGCAGATGCTGGAGATCAGAGCTGAAAATGTGTTGCTGGAAAAGTGCAGCAGGTCAGGCAGCATCCAAGGAGCAGGAGAATCGACGTTTCGGGCATGAGCCCTTCTTCAGGAAGCCATTCTTGAAGAAGGGCTCTTGCCCGAAACGTCGACTCTCCTGCTCCTTGGATGCTGCCTGACCTGCTGCGCTTTTTCAGCAACACATTTTCCGCTAAGATGTTCTCAAGGGTCAAGACAAAATCTTGCTCATTAGAACTCAGAAAAAACAGAAGTACTATTTTATAGTGTCTATTTTACAGATACTAACGGGTGAGAAAAATAAAGTTACACATTTGGAAGAAAATTACATATTGTTGCAGAAACTCAAGGGTAATCTTAAAATATTTGTTCTTGGGATGTGGGCATCACTGGTAAGGTCACCTCTGATTGCCTTTAAGCGGAGATATTTGAGGGGTTCTATCAGAGGACAACGAAGAGTCAACCATTTTGTTGTGGTTCCGAGGTTATCTACACACTAGACCAAGCAAGGGTGGCAGATTCCACTCCCTAAAGGGCTGTACTAAACCAAATGTGTACTTACAAGCATCTGATAATTACATGGTCACATTTACTGAGACTTGCCTTTCTTAAAATCCATTGAATTTAAACTTGAATTGAATTTAAATTTCCTCAGTTGCTTGGTGTCCCCAAGATTTAGTCCAGGCACCTGTATTAGTGACACAGTAACATCAGCACAATGTTACTGTCCCCTTAACATGGGGCCTTTAAATAATCTAATATAAACTGGCATAGCAGCAGTGCAAAGGACAAAAAGGTGAAAGAGTCCTTACAGTGTGTTCATGAGAACTTACACAATCAGGGTACTTCAACATGGAAGGCAGCATTGCAGGATTTAGAACTGGGGAATGAAATGGACCAACCATCAGTCAGGGAACTTTTGGTAGGCAGTAGTCACAGCATTATATGGTTTAGGTTAGTAATGGAAAAGAGTAAGAAGCAAACCAAATAAAAATAATTAACTGGGAGAAGGCCGGTTGAGTTGGAATGGATCTGATGCAGGTAAATTAAAGTCAGGCAAAACTGTATCAGAACAATAGATTGTCTTTCAAGAGGAGATGGTTTGGGTGCAGTACACTCCCTTGAAGCAGAAAGAGAGGGTAAGCAAATCCACAGCTCCCACAATGATGAAAGCTTGAGTTGAGTGAGGCAGGAAAGGATGTGTATGATTGATGTCAAACAGAGAACCAGACAAAATTAAGAGTTGAAAAAAACAAATGCAGATGCTGAAAATCAGAAATTGGTAAAAAAAGAATGTCGCAGGTCTGGCAATCTCTGTGGAGAGAAATCAGAGTTAACATTTTGAGTCCAGTAATTCTTCCTCAGAACTGTTTGTAGCTCGGTAAAGGTTGGTATGTATATGCTGGAGATGGAGTAAAGGGAGGGGAGGGGGGTGAACGATAGGTGGAGATGGAACCCAGAGAGAGGCGAAAATGGTCAGGCAGACAAAGGAAAAGGTAAAAGTCACTAACAAAAACAGAAATTGCTAGAAATACTCAGCAGATCTGGCAGCATCTGTGGAGAGACATCAGAGTTAACACTTCAGGTCAAAGAACATTACAGCGCAGTACAGGCCCTTCAGCCCTTGATGTTGTGCTGACCTGTGGAACCAATCTGAAGCCCATCTAATCTACACTATTCCATTATCATCCATAGATTTATCCGATGACCATTTAAATGCCCTTAAAGTTGGTGAGTCTACTCCTGTTGCAGGCAGGGCATTCCATGCTCCTACTACTCTCTGAGTAAAGAAACTACCTCTGACATCTGTCCTATATCTGTCACCCCTCAATTTAAAGCTATGTCCCCTCGTGCTAGCCATCACCATCTGAGGGCCATCAGCTTCCTGAGAACAGAAGGGTAAAGGTCAGCCTGGAAGAACCAATAGCTGCTAATGGAGACCTTTAGTGGCTAACAATGGGTCGTTTGTGCTAGCAACCCCTGCAATGACAAGGCCTGCAGTGTAGGATTGGGATAAGGACATGGGAGAAGGTGCTCAAACTCTAAAATTATTGACATTAAAGAGTATGGCGCTGGAAAAGCACAGCCAGTCAGGCAGCATCCGAGGAGCAGAGGAGGATTCCTGATGAAGGGCTCATGCCCGAAACATCGACTCTCCTGCTCCTCGAATGCTGCTTGACCGGCTGTGCTTTTCCAGCACCACACTAATCTTGACTCTGACCTTCGACATCTGCAGTCTTCACTGTCTTCTAAAATTATTGAGCTTGATATTGAGAGTTCCCAAACATAAAATGAGATGCTGTTCTTCCAACTTCCTCTGAGCTTCACTGGAGCACTGCAGCAAACCTGAGACAGAGATGTTGGCGTGGGAACACAGTGGTGTGTTGAAATGTAGGAACCGAAAGCTTGGTCACCTTTGTGGACAGAGCGTAGGTGTTGTACAAAATGATTGCCCAGTCTGTGTAGAGGACACCATTTTGTATGCAGCAAATATAGTGGACTGGATTGAATGAAGTGCAGATAAATTACTGCTTCACCTGGAAGGGATCTTGGATATTGAGGAGGCAGAAGGTAAATGGGTAGGTGCTAAACCTTCTGTGGTCACATGGGAAAGTGCGGCTGTGTGTGTGTGTGTGTGTGTGTGGGGGTGGGGGTGGGGGTGTGTGGTGGAGGGATAATGTAAGTAAAGGAGGAGTGACCAAGGTGTCCCAGGGGAATGGTCCCTGTGAAAAGCTGACAAGGGAAGCAGGGGGAATATGTTTCTAGTGGTGGATAAAGACCGAGGGTCTCTACTGCTGGTGTGGGAGGAAAGAAGAGTGAGGGCAGATGTGCAGGAGGTCGGTAAGACACTGCTGAGAGCCCTGACAACCACAGTAGTGGGGAATTCTCAGTTGAGGAAGAAGGTGGACATTTCAAGGCCACCTTGAGGAAGCTACCATCATCGGAACAGATTTGGCAGAGATGAAAATCTGAGGGATTTGGAGGGAATCCTTACAGGAAGCAGAGTGTGAGGGTGAATAGTCAAGATAACTGTGGGAGTGGGTGGGTTTCTAGTGGATATCAATGGCCAGCCTATCCCCAGAAATGGAAATAGAGATGTTAAGGAAGAGAAGGAAGGAGTCAGAGATGAACCAGGTGAAGGTGAGAGCAAGGTAAAAATTGATAAATCTTCCCAATTCTGGACGAGGTAGTGAAACAGCACTAATGTTTTTATCGATGTACCAGAGAAAGAGCTGTGGTGGGGTCCAGTACAACTGGAATAAGGAGAATTCCACAAAGAGACAAGCATCACTGGGTCCATGAGTGTATCCATGATGATAGCGATGATTTGAAGAAAGTGAGAGGAATTAAAGAATAAGTTGTTCAAAGTGAAGATGAGCTCAGCGAGGAGAGAGGTTATGGATGGGGATTATTTTGGCCTTTTTTCTAGGAAGGAGTGGGAACTCCTGAGACCACTATGATGATGTGTAAAGGAATTGCACACCCATGGTGAAGAGGAGGTGGCAGGAGCCAGCACACTGGAAATTCTGAAAATGACATAAAGTGTCAGAAGAATCTCAGGGGTGAGTGGGAAGGGACTGAACAAGGGGAGCCAAATTCGAATTGTTGGAAAGAGATGAGTTCTGTGGAGTAGGAGCAGGCAGAAACAAACTGTCCTGTCTATAGATTTCGGGAAGGAGGTAGAAGCGAGCTATATGGGTTTAGGGGACGATGAGCTTGGAGGCAGTGAGGGAGGGGTAGGGAGTAGGGAATAGGCAAATAAAATTAGATTGCGCACACAGTAGCCTTATGTTCCCCGGTTGGGTCATGATCCAGGGGGAGATAGGAGAAGGTATCTGACAGCTGGTGCTCAGCCTCTGCAACATGGAAGTCAGTCTGCCATACAATTACAACATCACCATGGTCAGCAGGCTTGATTACAAAGTCAGGCTTAGATCTGAGAGCACAGAGTACAGTCAGTTCAGAGGAAGACAGATTGGAATGGGTGAGGGGAGCAGAGAAATGGAGGTGCCCAAGGTCACATTGATAGTTTTTGATGAACAAGACCAGTGCAGGTAAAAGGGCAGAGGGAGGGATCCAGGTGGAGGGACAGAGTTGGAGGGATCCAGGTGGAGGGACTGAGTTGGAGGGATTCAGGTGGAGGCAGATGAAGGAGTCGTTAGTACTGGGAGAGGATTCTTGTCCAAAGAAATGGGCATGGAGGCAAAGGTAATGGAAGAAGAGTTCAATGTCATGTTGTGCCTGAAATTCATTGAGGTGGTGTACAGGTGGATAAAACTGAAGCCTTTGCTGAGTATGGAACATTCAGCATCAGAGAGTGGGAAGTCAAAAGGGATAGTAAATATACAACAGGAGATAGGGTTGGGAGAGGAGATGGAGTCAATGAGGGAGAGGAGAGAAGGGAAGGGGAGGCAGGATCCAGAGGGGCATGGGGTATCTGTGATTTGTCACACCTTTCATTAATTAATGTCTAAAAAGAGAAGTTTCTTGTTAACATTGAATGAGCCGGAGGATGAAGTGGAACTAGGGGACAGGGTGACTCTGAACCAGCCTGAGCTAATGCTGATGGAGAAAATAAGAATCACTTGGACAAACTAAAGAGAAGTTAGTCTTTACTAAGAGAAGACTAGCATGGATTTGTTCCGTGTTTCACCAACCTGAGTTAGCTTCCTAATGAAGGAACAAGGCTTCCTTATGAAGGTAAAAACAGAAATTGCTGGAGAAACTCAGCAGTTCTGGCAGCATCTATGGGGAGAAAACACAGTTAACATTTCAGGTACAATGACTCTTCTTCAGAACTGGATGATGATGAAGGTAATGTTCCTGAAGTAGTGTGTAAAGTCTTCCAAAGGATATTTGATAAAGTGTTACAGAATAGGCATATGAGCACAGCTGAAAGCCCATGTGGGAGCATGGATAGAGAGTTGGCTGAGTGGGATAGGAAACAGAGATGTGGTGAATGGTTGTTTTACAGACTGGAATAAGGGGTTTTCCAGGGATTGGGATCATGAACATTACTTTTCTTGATCTACATTAATGACCTCAACTTGGAAGGTTCAATTTCAAAATTTGCAGAGGAGACAAAACTTGGAAATATTGGGACAATGACAGTGGCATACAGGCTGCTGGAATGTATGGATTATGAGGGACATGGAAAGGTGAATAGAAAGCTGCTGTCCCCCCTTAGGGCCCATTACAACGGGACATCACTTTAAGGGGAAAGGCAGGAGGTTCAGGAGGGGATTTGAGTAAAAGAGAGTTGTTGGTATCTGGAATTCACTGCCTAGGAGGGTAGTTGAGGCAAGTAATCTCACAACCTTTAAAAAGTGCTTGAATTAGTGTTTGAACTGTCATAACATCCAAAGCCATAGGCCTACTGCTGGAAGGTGAGACGAGTGTAGCTTAACTTTAGCAGTAGACTCAATGGGCTGCACTGTAGGATTCTATCACATGGTGAATAAAACTTAATACAGACAAGTGTGAAGTGCTTAATTTTGGTAAAAAAAAAGGAGAGACAATAAAAATAAAGAATATAATTCTAAAAGGAGTGCAGGAATTAGAGAAACCTCAGAGAAAGTGTTCCTGAAATTATGATTTGGAGATGCCGGTGTTGGACTGGGGTGTACAAAGTTAAACATCACACAACACCAGGTTATAGTTCAACAGGTTTAATTGGAAGCACTAGCTTTCAGAGCGCTGCTCCTTCATCAAGTTGCTCCGAAAGCTAGTGTGCTTCCAATTAAACCTGTTGGACTATAACCTGGTGCTGTGTGATTTTTAACTTTCCTGAAATTAGTAAGGGTGGTAGTGCTAATTGAGAAAGTGGTTGTTTAGGTGTTTAAGATGCTGGGCTTTATAAATAGAAACAGAAAGTACAAAAGCAAGGATGCTACGGTGAACGTGTTTAGTAACCTTTTCATGGGTTGTGCATGTTGCTGGTAAGGCCATTATTTGTTGCCCCACCCCTAACTGTACACTATGAGTTGAGTGGTTTGTTAGATCATTTCAGAGGACAATTCAGAGTCAACATGCTGCTGTGGATTTGGAGTCACATCTAGGCCAGACAAGGACGGCAATATTTCTTCCCTAAAGGACGTTAGCAAACCAGATAGTTTTGTTTAAAAACAGCAGTTGATAATAGTTTCCCAGTTACCATCAGACTGTCTTTTAGAATTCCAGTTATATTAATTGAATTCAAATTTCTCCATCAGCTACAGTGGGATTTGAACTCAAGTCCCCAGAATGTTAGCCTGAGGCTCGTCCAGCAACAACACGATTTCACCACCATCTATTTTTTGACACTGGCTTGGCCTCTACTGGAGAATGGTATTCAAGTCTGGGCACCACACTTTCGGAAGAATGTGAAAGACAGCAGAAATGTTCACAAAAATAGTTACCAATGATGAAGCTCTTCAATTATGCAAATACTTTGGAGGATAGATTAGAGTGGTGCTGGAAAAACACAGCAGGTCAGGCAGCATCCGAGGAGCAGGAGAATAGACGTTTCGGGCAAAAGCCCTTCATCAGCAATAGAGTCAAGAAGCTTCAGGGTGGAGTGATAAATTGGGGGGGGGGGCTGGGGCTGGGGAGAAGGTAGCTCCCAGCCCCACCCCCGCCATTTACCTATCCACCCTGGATGCTTCCTGCCTCCATTCCTGATGAAGGGCTTTTGCCCGAAACGTCGATTTTCCTGCTCCTCGGATGCTGCCTGACCTGCTGTGTTCTTCCAGCACCACTCTAATCTAAACTTTGGTTTCCAGCATCTGCAGTCCTCACTTTTGCCTATTTTGGAGGATGTCTGTCTTCTTTCCTTATGGAGGAGATTTGACAGAAGTATTCAATGTCATGTGGGGACTTGACAGAGTAGGCTAGGAGAAACTCGAACCAAAAGCACAAATAGTGAATGAAGAATACATTTTACTCAGTGAGTGGTTCGGATCTGGAATTCACTGTCTCAGAATGGCGTTAAGGATGATTTAATCATGGTTTTCAAAATGAATGGGATCATTACCTGAAAAGAAAACAAAATGCAGAGCAAATAAGAAAGAGAGAAGGCAGTGGAACATGCTGAGTTTCCCCCACAGACAGCCAGCATGGACATGAGGAGCTGCATGATCTTTTTGTGAATGCATTTATGCTTCTATGAAATGTTTTAAAGAATGGTTTGTGAGACCCAGACTGAATTAATTACAGTGTTTATTGCAGAAAGGCACAGAATAATGGTATAAATATATGAAAATTTGCTCCCGGCTTTCTACTTGAATATTTATACCTGAAGTTTAATGCTTGATGAGACCAGATAAAAGAAAAAAAACTTGCATTTCTGTTGTGCCCCAAGCCATTCCAAACTGCTTTCCTGACAATTCAGCTCTTTTGGAATGAAGTCATTGGGCCAGTTTTTTCTCTTTGAAGCAGGAACAGGGATTGGGATCATTTCTCAATGTTCGGATTCTGCTGTGAGTGACCCTGTCTGCCCATTGGATTTTGAATTCATACCTCCCTCCCCACTCTCCCCCCAACCTCTCTTCCCCCCCCCCGCCCCCCAACCTCTCAGTCAGGGATTGAATGGAGTTGGGGCTGTCATTTCCAAAGCAGAGCAGAGATGAAAACAGAGATGGACATGTGCCAAAGTGAGTAAGTTCAAACATCATACGACAGCATAGGAACGGGATCTTCGGCCGTCCAAGCCTGCACTGACACATTTTGCCATTCCATACTAAAACTGTCTTCACTTGCAGGATGGAGAGTGTGTTGCCGGAAAAGTACAGCAGGTCAGGCAGCATCTGAGCAGGAAAATCCAGACATTTCAGGCTGGAGCCCTTCATCAGGAGAATACATGATTGCCCCTCCCTCACTTACAGGATCCATATGCCTCTATCCCCTTCCTATTCATGTGTTCATTCAGGTGCTTCTTGAATGCTGCTATTGTGTCTGCTCCGACCACCTCCTCTGACAGTACATTCCAGGCCCTCACCACCCTTTGTGTGAAAACTATGCCTCACATATCTCTTTTAAACTTCCCCCTCAGCCTTGAACTTGTGTTCCCTATTAATTGCCCCCTCCACCCTGGGAAAAAGCCTCCTATTTTCCACCCTATCCATGCCATTCACAATCTTAAAAACTTCTATTAGGTCACCCCTCAACCTCTTGCATTCCAATGAAAACAAACTCAGTCGATCTAATCTTTCTTTATAGCTAAAATCCCCCATACCAGGTAACATCCTCATAAACCTTTTTCTGTACCCTCTCTAAAGCACCCACCTCCTTCTTGTGATGTGGTGACCAGAACTGTACACAATATTACATGTGTGGCCTAACTGAAGTTCTATAAAACTGCAGCATAACTTGACTATCCTTATACTCAATGCCTCTTCCAGTGAAGGCAAGCATGCCATAGGCCTTTTTTATTACCTTATCTACCTGCGCTGACACCTTCATTGACTTGTGGACCTGCACACCCAGATCCCTCTGCGTATCAACACTTCTGCCATTCAGTGAATGATTTCCACCTGTACTTGACCTACCAAAATGCATCACATTTGTCTGGATTAATCTCCATCTGCCATTTTTCTGCCCATGCCTCCAACTGATCTATATCCTGCTGTATCCTCTAACAATCCTCCTCACTATCCACAATTCCACTAATCTTTGTATCGTCCACAAACTTACTAATTATACCCGGCACAAATTCCTCCAAATCATTTATGTAGACCATGAAGAGCAGAGCTCCCAGCGCTGATCCCTGTGGAACACCACCAGTCACAGCCTCCATTCCGTAAAAGCATCCTTCCACCACTAATCTGCATCCAATGACTAAGGCAATTCTATATCCATCTTGCCAGCTCACCCCGAAACCACCTGACTTCACCTTTTGTACCAGTCTGCTTGAACATTTGGCCAGTTCTGTAGCTGAGAGTGAGGACCTTTAATCCTCACATTTCTTGCCCACTTCACCTACACCTCATCTCCTTATTTCCTTGACTTCTGTATGTCTCAATGCACCCTTCATATGCCCCACACTTCTATATCACCTTCATTCCCCCATTCACTGATGTTCCCAAGCTTCCCTTGCTCAGCCATTCTCATCTTCATCCCCATGTCCCCCACACTTCAATGTCCCCACCCCAATGTCACTGTGTCTCACAGTCATTTACTTTCCATACCCACTCATTCAATCCCCATACTACATTAGCTGTCATGTCCCTGCACCCAGTATCCACTCTACCAGAACTCTTGAACTCTTTAATAATATTGGGAAGTCTTTGAGATGCTCATAAAACTATCAAGATAGACAAAATGATTCAAAATTACTTCAAAAGTCGATCTCATTAAGTGATCATAGAATTATCAGGATGAATAAACTTATAGTGCCCTTACAGCAGTGTGAACAAGCCTGATGAGCTGAAACTATTAAGGCATTTGGGACTCAGTCAAGCATTCATAATAGGTTTCCATGGTCAGCTACGTAATCAACACCTTCAGAGTCAGGGGCAGCATGGTTACTCACTGGTTAGCACTGCTGCCTCACAGTGCAAGTGACCCACTCTCAGGCGACTGTCTGTGTGGAGTTTGCACATTCTCCTTGTGTCTGCATGGGTTTCCTCCAGGTGCATCAGTTTCCTCCCACAGTACAAGGATGTGCAGGTTTGGAGGATTGGCCATGCTAAATTGCCCACAGCATCTGGGGATGTGTAGACTAGGTGGATTGACCATGGGAGACACAGGGTTACAGGGATATGGTAGGGGGTGGATTTGGATGGGATGCTGTTTGGAGGGTCAGTGTGGACTCAATGAGCCAAATGGCCTGCTTCCACACTGTGAGGATTCTATGATTCCATGAATATCCAAGCGTTGAATACTGTTTAAAGCTTTGAAGTTATTGAAAGCGTTCAGTAAACTTGTCAAACTTTAAAACAATGGCACGTGTAAAACACCCCTTTCCTAAATCTGAAACTTCTGTTCCAACAGTCAATAGCACACAACTTTGATACAGTTTCACAGGATATGCTTGACCTGTACTGCATTACTCAGCAATAGTACATGCTCAGAACGGCCTTGGTTTCTTAAAAAGTCCAATAAACCAAGGTTTACCTCAGGTGGTTTATCCTTCAACAGTGGCATGATTTAGAATCAGGTGACCAGGTTAATCTACCTCATTGCAGCAGTGAGTTATTCTCTTTTTGGTGTTTTTTAAAACCTCTTCTTTTGCTATAGAATCACAGAATCCCAACAGTATGGAAAGAGGCCACTTGGCCCATCAAGTCGTTACCAATCCTCTGAAGAGCATCCCACCCAGACTCATCTCCCCACCCTGTCTCTGCAACCCCACACATTTCTCATGGCTAATCCATCTAGCATGCACATCCTTAGACACTATGGGGCAAGTTAGCCTAGCTAATCCACCTAACCTGCACACATTTGGTCTGTGAGAGGAAACCAGAACACCTGGAGAAAACCCATGGCCATGCCACATTACGTAGTACCTGTTTATGGTCTCGTTAATAAGTTTTCACTTCACTGTCCTGTTTGAAGCCATTTGCAGAGGTTTTCCCCTTAGGCCTTCTTGTCAGGTTCTACTCGGAGAAACACAGACAGCCGTCTGAAATGTTACCTCTGACTTCCTTATGTTTACAATCATACAGATAATGAGGCAGAGTTCTCTAACGCATCTCCAACATAGTTTTTTTAAAAACTGCTTCACAGACCTAAGCAAAAAATGTGGAGACCTCCTACCACGATACCAGCTTCATCATTGCTCATTCATGTTAGAAAATCCTAGTTTGTGAAACTTCACCACAATCAATATACATTAATTAATTGGAAAGGAATAAAAGCACAGTTACATGATTCAAAGTTATTAATACAAGAATTACGCATTGCATTGGCTTAGAGAGGGGAAAGTTAGGACTGTGGATGCTGGAGATCAGAGTCGAAGAGTGGTGCTGGAAAAGCAAGGCTAGTCCAGCAACATGGCTTACAGAGCTTTGTGTATGTGTACATGCATAAGTGATATATGTATATATAAGACTATTTATCAAACAGATGTCTAATATATCAATCAAAGAGCTCAGCCATATGTTCAAACTTTTCAACAAGGAAACAAATACTTGTGCTGCCAATCAAAGGAATTATTACAAGGCACAACTGACAAAATCATATCTGAATATCACTATTTAATGTTGTAAAGCACTATGCAGCGCATCTAAATATGTTTCCACTTTCACCATGCCAGTCAATTCAACAATCACTTACTTTTCAAGAACAAAGGTCTATGATCAACCCCAACATTAACACCATATTTAACATTCATACAACAAAGTTTTACAAATGTGAAGTTGTAAACTTTTTAACTTGTGAAAATGTTTCAGACTCCGGATTAGGGTTCTTCCGATGTTTAGGCCATCACTGAGCTGATTTGAACTCTTACCTTAAAAACGTAGCTTAACTCTCTCAAAGTGGTAGGTGGTGTAAAATGCTCACTCGTGTACTTGCGCTAACAAGATCAGGACAGCTACAAGTGCATTCATGAAATGCATGGTATCTTGTGGCCATTAAAAATTGCTAGCAACATGAATAGTGTGGGTCTTCTTTATATAAAACCTGTTGATGTGCAGTTAGGGATTAATATTATCCAGGAGACCGTGAAGAGCTACTTTACTTTTCTACTAGATTGTATAATGAGATATTTTACATGAACCTGAGAGAACAGGTGGCAGCTCAGTTTAACAGCTTATCCAAAAGATAACACCTCCGCCATTCCCTCAGTGTCTGTAATATGGACATTTTGCAAGATGTCACCATCTATTTCCTTACAGTCTATATCTTCCATATCCTTTTCCACACTAAATACTGATACAAAATATTAATTTAGTATCTCCCCCATTTTCTGTGGCAAAGGCTGCTTTGCTGATCTTTGAGGGGCCCTATTCTCTCCCTAGTTACCCTGTTGTCCTCAATGTATTTGTAAAAATCCTTTGGATTCTCCTTAATTCTATTTGCCAAAGCTATCTCATGTCCCTGTTTTGCACTCCTGATTTTCCTCTTAAGTATACTCCTACTGCCTTTATACTCTTCTAAGGATTCACTCGATCTATCCTGTCTATACCTGACATATGCTTCCTTCTTTTTCTTAACCAAACCTCAATTTCTTTAGTCATCCAGCATTCCCTTTCACCCTGACAAGAATATACTTTCTCTGGATTCTTGTTATCTCATTTCTGAAGGATTCCCATTTTCCAGCCGTCCTTTTACCTGCGAACATCTGCCTCCAATCAGCTTTCGAAAGTTCTTGCCTAATACCGTCAAAATTGGCCTTTCTCTAATTTAGAACTTCAACTTTTAGATCTGGTTTATCCTTTTCCATCACGATTTTAAAACGAATGGAATTATGGTCGCTGGCCCCAAAGTGCTCCCCCACTGACACCTCAGTCACCTGCCCTGCCTTATTTCCCAAGAGTAGGTCAAGTTTTGCACCTTCTCTAGTAGGTACATCCACATACTGAATCAGAAAATGGTCTTGTACACACTTAAGAAATTCCTCTCCATCTAAACCTTTAACACTATGGCAATCCCAGTCTATGTTTGGAAAGTTAAAATCCCCTACCATAACCACCCTAGTATTCTTACAGATAGCTGAGTTTGCAAGTTTGTTTCTCAATTTCCCTCTGGCTATTGGGTGTTGGGTATCTTGAAACACACCTTGAAATTGGAGGTGCAAATTACTACAGGTGTTGGAATCTGAACTGAAAACAGAAAATGCTGGCGATCACAGCAGCTCAGGCAGCATCCATGGAGCGAGAGTGAGTTAATGTTTCTGAGTCTAGATGACTCTTTTCAGAGATGAATTGAAGTGTGCAGCAATTATGCTCTGGTTGGGCATGGGAAGGAGTGTAGGCTGCAGAGGGAGAAAAGATGTGGTACATATTCAGTGATCAGAATGTGAGAATGGCAGAAATGACAGTGTGTCTAACTGCTAGACTTGAAAGAATAAACAGTCCCACTGGGATAGGGGGAGGGGAGAGAGGACATGGTGACAGAGAGCTTAACAAGTAAAGCTAAAAGAAAGAGAAGAAATTGGAGTTGGTTCACAATTTGAAAGTGTTGAACTCAATAGTCTGAATGGTTGTAAAGTGTGTGGTCTGAAGGAGAGATATTGTTCCTCCAATTTGCACTGTGATTCAATGGAGCATTACAGCATACCGAGGACAGAAAAGTGGGCATGTGAGCAGGACACTGTATTAAAATGTTTGGCTATGGGAAGGTTGAGGTCATGCTTGTGTACAGACTAGAGGTATAAAACGGTCACCCAATCTGCATTCTTTAAAGTAGAGTAGAATTCTGTAAATACAGTAGACCAGCTTGGAGGAAGTACAGATGAAATGCTGCTTCACCTGGAGAGGCTGTTTAGGCCCTTTGGATGGTGAGCAGGGAGGAGGTGAAGGGACAAGTGTTGCCATTACATAGGAAGGTGTCGTGGGAAGAATGGGGTGGTTTTGATGGTCATGGAAGGGACTAGGGTGTCCCGGAGGGAACAATCTCTGTGAAGTGCAGGTCTTCTGTGAGGGGAAGATTTGTTTGGTGTTGGTGTTCTGCTGGAGTTGCCTGAAATGGCGGAGAATGCTCCTTTGAATGCGGACATTGGTGGGGTGAAAAGTGAGGAGAAGGGGAGCCCGAACATGCAGTTGTGAGTGATGGGAAGGGGCAAGGGCAGAAGCACAGGTGATAGGTCAGACCACACTGGGTGGGAAACCGCGGATATGGAAGAAGTAAGACATGTCAGCAGCGCTGTTTTGGAAGGTGACATCATCTGAGCAGATAGAACATAGAACATAGAAAGATACAGCGCAGTACAGGCCCTTCGGCCCTCGATGTTGCGCCGACCGAATCCTACCTAACCTACACTAGCCCAATAACTTCCAAATGCCTATCCAATGCCCGCTTAAATGACCATAAAGAAGGAGAGTTCACCACTGATACTGGCAGGGCATTCCATGAACTCATAACCCGCTGTGTAAAGAATCTACCCCTAACATCTGTCCTATACCTACCACCCCTTAATTTAAAGCTGTGTCCCCTAGTAACACCTGACTCCATTAGCGGTAAAAGGTTCTCAGTGTCGACCCTATCTAAACCCCTAATCATCTTATACACCTCTATCAAATCTCCCCTAAACCTTCTCTTCTCCAATGAGAACAGCCCCAAGTGCCTCAGCCTTTCCTCATAAGATTTTCCTACCATTCCAGGCAACATCCTGGTAAACCTCCTCTGCACTCGTTCCAATGCCTCCACATCCTTCCTATAGTATGGCGACCAAAACTGCACACAATACTCCAGATGAGGCCGCACCAGAGTCTTATACAGTTGCAACATGACCTCAGGACTCCGGAACTCAATTCCTCTACCAATAAAGCCCAGTACACCATATGCCTTCCTCACAGCACTATTTACCTGGGTGGCAACTTTCAGAGATCTGTGTACATGGTCACCAAGATCCCTCTGCTCATCCACACTACCAAGTAGCCTACCATTAGCCCAGTAATCCATCTTCTTGTTACTCCTACCAAAGTGAATGACTTCACACTTAGCTACATTGAATTCCATTTGCCACATTTCTGCCCAGCTCTGCAACTTATCTATATCCCGCTGTAACCTACCACTTCCTTCCTCACTATCCACAACTCCACCGACTTTTGTGTCATCCGCAAACTTGCTTACCCAGCTTTCAAGCCCTTCCTCTAGATCATTTATAAAGATAACAAAAAGCAATGGTCCCAAAACAGATCCTTGTGGTACACCGCTAGTAACTGCGCTCCAAGATGAACATAGTCCATCAACTACTACCCTCTGTCTCCTTCCAGCCAGCCAATTCCTAATCCAAACCTCTAATGTATCCTCAATGCCATACCTCCGTAGTTTTAGCATTAGCCTACCATGGGGAACCTTATCGAACGCCTTACTAAAATCCATATACACAACATCTACTGCTTTACCCTCGTCCACTTCCTTAGTCACCTTCTCAAAGAACTCAATAAGGTTTGTGAGGCACGACCTGCCCTTCACAAAACCATGCTGGCTATCCTTGATCACGTTATTCCTATCCAGATGTTCATAAATCTTATCCCTTACCATTCTCTCTAAGACTTTGCCCACCACTGAAGTCAGATTCACTGGCCTATAGTTACTAGGGCTATCCCTACTCCCTTTCTTGAACAAGGGGACCACATTCGCTATCCTCCAGTCCTCTGGTACTATTCCCGTTGACAATGACGACATAAAAATCCAGGCCAATGGCTCTGCTATCTCCTCCCTAGCTTCCCATAGGATCCTAGGGTAAATGCCATCAGGCCCAGGAGACTTATCTATTTTCATCCTCTCCAATATTCCCAGAACCTCTTCCCTGCATATTTCCAGGCCATCCATTCTAATCATTTGTGACTCCATATTCACATCAGCAACAGTGTCCTGTTCCTGAGTGAATACTGATGAAAAGTATTGATTTAGTGTCTCTCCAATCTCCTCCGCCTCCACACACAACTTCCCACTACTATCCTTGACTGGACCGATACCTACCCTAGTCATCCTTTTATTCCTGACATACCTATAGAAAGCCTTTGGGTTTTCCCTAATCCTACCAGCTAAAGACTTTTCATGTCCCCTTCTCGCTTCTCTTAGCTCTCTCTTTAGATCCTTCCTGGCTACCTTATAACTCTCTATCACCCCAACTGAACCTTCATGCCTCATCTTTACATATGCCGCCTTCTTCCCTTTCACAAGGGATTCCAATTCCTTACTAAACCACGGCTGCCTCACAAGGCCCTTTACACCATGCCTGATTGGTACATACTTATCGAGGACACGTAGTAGCTGCTCCTTGAACAATCCCCACATCTCATTAGTGTTCTTCTCTTGAAGCCTGTTTTTCCAATCCACACATCCTAAGTCATGCCTCACTGCATCATAATTTCCCTGCCCCCAGCTATAACTCTTGCCCTGCGGCGCACACTTATCCCTCTCCATCACTAAAGTAAAAGTCACCGAGTTGTGGTCACTGTCCCCGAAGTGCTCACCTAGATGTGATGTAGGCGAAGGAACTCTAGGAATCCCAGCACTCTACACCCCACTCCCCACCCCCACACTCTCCCACCACCCAACTACAGCATAAATACTGCCCCCTCACCTGTAATAGTCACCTGGACTCAAAACATTAGCTTGCTCTCTCTCTGGATGCTGCCTGACCCACTGTGATTTCCAGCATTTTCTGTTTTTTCCTTTAAAATTAAGGTAGTTAAATCCCCAACAGCTGATGGGATCTATCCCAAGATACTGAAAGAGGAAGGGGTTACATTCTCCTTAGCCAAAGGTAAGGTCCCAGAAGCTTGAAGAAAACATTTTGTTTAAGAAGGGCAACAGGGATAATCCAGGAAACTACTGGTCAGCAGGCCTTATGTCAGAGGTGGGGAAAATATTGGCGAAGATTCTTAGGGACAGGATTTACTGTTTTTGTTTTCCAGCATGTTGTCTGGTTTGGAGTGTATTACCTATAAGGAGAAGTTGGATAAGCGTGGTTTGTTTTTGCTGGAATGTTGGAGGCTGAGGGGTTAACTGATAGAAGTATCTAAAATTATGAGAGGCGTATATAGGGTTGATAGAGTCTTTTTTCCCAGGATGGAAATGTCAAATACTACATGGTATAGGTTTAAGGTGAGAGGTAGAAAGTTTAAGGGAGATCTGTGAGGCAAGTCCTTTTACACAGAGAGTGGAGGGGACTTGGAATACAGCGCCAGGGAGAGGGAAGAAGCAGAAATGTTAGCAATGTTTAAGAGGCATTAAACAGGCATATGAGCATGCAGAGAATAGAGGGAGACGGACCAGGTGCAGGGAGATTGGATTATTTTGGAATGGCATTATGGTCAATGCAGAAATGGTGGGCCCAAGGGTCTGTTCCTATGTTGCACCATTCCAAGATCCATAAACCTCTGATAACACGAACGTCTCTCACAACCGAACATAAATTACTAGTGAAAAGAAATCACATTTTTCCACTTAACTGTATGGTTTATTGTATAAAATAAAATTAATCCTTTAAGAAGTGGTAATTGTGCATGGCAGTTTACATTGTTGTCTTCATTTGCTAAAGTTTTACGTGGTTCTATAAGGATAATATTACTAAATTAATGTTAAAAACTAACACAATGAAAAACTGCACATTAATTTTCACCTGAAGCAGTATTTTTATTTATTTTTACTTTCGTTATAAAAGGCATCCTTGAATTAGCCATAATTTCTAACCTCTGCTGCCCATGTCTTATTCTGCTCTGTCTCTTCATCAGATTTGGTAGTCAACATAGATTATAAGTTCATAAGATATGGCTTCAGAATTAGGCCATTCAGCCCATCGAGTCTACTGCGCCATTCAATCATGGCTGATATGCTCCTCACCCCCATTTCCCTGTCTTCTCTCCATAACCCTTCACCCATTACCAATGAAAAATCTGTCTAACTCCTCCTTTAATTTACTCACTGTCCCAGCATCCACCACACTTTAAGGTAGTGGATTCCACAGAATCACAACCTTCTGGGAAAAGTAGTTTATCCTAAACTCTGTTTTAAATTTGCTCATCCTAGAATGCCTCACAAGAGGAAGCATCCACTCCACATGCATTTTATCCACACCTTTAATCCTCCTGAATATCTCAATTTGATCTCACCTCATTCTTCCAAATTCTAGAGAGTGTATGCCAGAACTATTCAACGTCCCTTCAAACAACAAACTCCTCATCTCTGGGATCAATCTAGTAAATTTCCTCTGAACTGTCCCCAATGCCATTACATCTTTCTTCAAATATGGGGATCACAACTGCACACATTACTCCAAGCGTGGTCTCACCAATGCCTTGTATAATTGCAACAATACTTCCTTACCTTTACACTCTATCTCTTTAGCTATAAAAGCCAATATTCCATTTGCCTTCTTTATTGTCTACAGTATCTGCGTGCTAGTTTTCTGTGACACATGAACAAGGATAGTTGGATCCCTCTGCAGCAGCGCACCCAGAAGTCTCTCCCCATTTAAATAATAGGTTGTATTCCTAATTTTCTGTTTAAAATGCATGACCTCATACTTATCCACATTAAACACCATCTGCCACATTTTGGCCCACTCTCCTAACCTATCTATATCCATTTGTAAGGTTCCTATTCCTCATTGCAATTTACCATCCTACCTATTTTTGTGTCATCTGCAAATCTGGCTACAGAGCCTTCCATCCCTGTCGTTAATGTAGCTTGTAAATAGCCCAAGGGCTGAACTCTGTGGCCCCCACTGGTTACTTCTTGTCATCCGGAACCTCTCTCCTCTGTCCATCAGCCAGTCACCTATTTAAGCTAATAAATGACCCCTTATCCCATATGCTCCAACCTTGTGAATTAACCTTTGGTGTGGCACCTTATCAAACGCCTTCCGGAAGTCCAGATATATTATATTGACAGGATCCCCATTCCCCACTTCACTTGTTACATCTTCAAAGAACTTTAGCAAATTAGTCAAATGTAATTTGCCCTTCACAAAACCAGGCTGACTCTGATGGATAGCATTTAGACTTTTCAAAGTATTGCTTTTAACACTCTCTCAATAACAGATGTTAAACTAACTGGTCTGTAATTTCCCATGTATTGCCTTTGGTTCCTTTTTGAATAAGGACTTGATGCTGTAATCGCGTTACAGCCAACACACGTTTTAAAAAGTTTGCGCTGTTGAAACAGCATCCTCAATTCGTCAACCGCATCACAGTGAACTTACCTTGACAAAATGGGCGTTATAACAGAAATCAGAATAGTGAGTGGTTTGAGGGGAAACTTCCAGTTGGTGCTGTTCCATGTATATGCTGCCCTTGTCCTTCTTGGAGAAAGTGAGGACTGCAGATGCTGGAGGTCCCAGTCGAAGAGTGTGGTGCTGGGAAAATCTGTGTGATGCAGGCAGCATCTGAGGAGCAGAGGAGTTGATGTTTCAGGCATAAGGCTTATGCTCAAAATGTTGACTCTGCTGCTCCTTGGATGCTGCCTGAGTGGCTGTGTTTTCCCAGCACCACACTCTTCGACCTTTGTCCTTCTAGATGGTACAGGTCATAGATTTAATATCTAAAAAAACAACTTTCTTGAAAATAGTCAGTGATCCAGCCTCCACAGCCTCCTGTGGTAGCAAATTCCAGAGGTTGACCACCCTCTGAGTGAAGAAATGTTTCCTCATTTCAGTTCAAAATGGCTGACCCCATATCCTGAGATTGTGACTCCTGGTTCAAGACTCCCCCTCCAAGGGGAGAAAAGTCCTCACTGCATCTAATCTGTTAGGACTTTATGTGTTTCAATCAGATCCCCTCTTGTTCTCTGAAATTGTACTGAATACAGGCCCAGTCAAGCCTTTTTTAAGCGTCCTGTCATTCCTGGTGTCTGCCAAGTGAATCTCTGCTGCACTCCTTCTATAGGAAATATATACACTCCTAGGAGGGAGACCAAAACTGCACACAATATTGCAAATGTCATGTCACCAAGCCCCTGTACAACTGCACTAAGGTATCCCTACTTCCGAATTCAAATCATCTTGTAACAAAGACCGATATACCATTTCCCTGCCTGGTCACTTGCTGCACCTGCCTGACTACTTTCATTGACTGGTGTACAAAGACATCCTTTGAATATTCTCACTTCCCAATGTATCATTTAAATAATACACTGCCATTCTGTTTTTCACATTTATCCATATTATAGTGCATCTGCCATGTTTGCCCACCTCAGTCAACTTGTTTAGAGCTCCCAGAAGCCTCCTTGCATTCTCCTCACAACTCACAAACCCACTTAGCTTTATGTCACCAGCAATCTTGAAAATATCGCATTTGGTTCCTTTATCCATTATGTATACCATGAATAGCTGGGGCCTAACTACTGATCCCTGTAGCACATCAGTGGTTGCTGCATTCCACCTCGAAAAAGACATGTAGTCTCAATCTCTGCTTCCAATCTGTCAAGCAATTCTTAATCCATGCCACTATATCACCACCTCCTCATGTACTTTAATTTTGCCCACTAGCCTTATGTGAAATCTTATCCAAAGCCTTTTTGAAATCCAAATACGCCATATCCACTGCTTCTCCCTTATTTAATTCTATTACTTACATCCTCAGCTCCAGTAGATTAGCTAAATATAATTTCCTACAGACTGCAGATCTGTAAATCTGAAACAAAAACAGAAACTGTGGAGAGAGAGCAGAATCAATGTTTTGGATCCAGTAATTCTTCTGAATATTTTCCAATTGTTCTGTAATCATATCCTTTGTAATAGACTCTAGCATTTTCCCTGATTTTAGGCTATTGTTTGTAATTCTGTTTATTCCGTCCCTCCTTTCCTCATATATTGATATGCAAGTAAGCCTAAAATCCATTCCATTATTCCAGCAGTGATATGTTCTCAAAATCACTTACTTCTGCTCTTCCACACTTAGCTGCTGTCAGCTCCTCAACTCTATCCTTTTGCAGAGAAAATATTTGAGAATAGAAGGTCAGCAGTAGGGCAGGCCCACCTTAAAACCTGTGCCTTTGGGGAAGACCCAGGTACCCTGAGCATGGGAAACGGTGTGTTCACCACCTTCTCACTGCCATTACACCTTCACTGGCACTCTGAGAAAAGTACATTTCAATCCTGCCATTCTTAAAATTACTTTTAGTTTTTGTGCATTAGCTTATTGTTTTAGTCAGATCAGGTCTACATGCTGGTAAAGGAACATGAATAGGTCTGTTGAACATAATGTTTACAAGAGATTTTAAGACAGGACATCTTCTGAAGGTCTACAGGCTCTGGCTTTGTGGTTCCATGTGGTCTGATGTCACGATGACAAAGCTCCTCATGCCAGCTCCACGAGTTTTTGCAATGTTAATGTACGAGCATGCATTGTCGCAATCCCAACCTTGTGGAACTACTCTAAAAGAAGAACTTACCTGCACCAAAGTTATCCCAGGGCTCGTTCCGAACAAATACCTTTCCTCTTGAAAAGAGGAGAAATATAAAACATTCTTCCAGCACTCTCGCTCAGCCCCTCACCCCTCCCCATTCTTCACCAATGCCAACCCCAGCAAAGGAATTACTCTGACAAGATATACCAATGAAAACTTAGTGTGTATTCCACACGTCATCTTTCCTCTTAACCCACCATGCAAATTAAATAAATATCCTCGATGATTGCAGCTCCAACAAAAAAAGCTCAACAAAGTTATTTGTTTGGCAACCCATATAATACCTTCAACATTAACCTCCACCATCACTAATGCATAGTAACAGCAATATGTAAGATGGTCTGACCTAAGATGCTCTGCTACAACCCTCACAGACTCCTTACTCACCATGGGCGGCACGGTGGCACAGTGGTTAGCACTGCTGCCTCACAGCGCCAGAGACCCGGGTTCAATTCCCGACTCAGGCGACTGACTGTGTGGAGTTTGCACATTCTCCCCGTGTCTGTGTGGGTTTCCTCCGGGTGCTGCGGTTTCCTCCCACTGTCCAAAGATATACAGGTCAGGTGAATTGCCTGTAGTGTGAGGTAAATGTAGGGGAATGGGTGGGTTTCGCTTCGGCGGATCGGTGTGGACTTGTTGGGCCGAAGGGCCTGTTTCCACGCTGTTTCCATCAGGTGATTGATGAAGGAGCGTCGCTCCGAAAGCTAGTGTGCTTCCAATTAAACTTGTTGGACTATAACCTGACGTTGTGTGATTTTTAACTTTGTCCACTCCAGTCCAACACTGGCATCTCCGAATCATGACTACTAGGTCATTGAACTCCTTGTGGCACTGGGCTGCTGCCTTAAGGACATCTCAAGGCAGTTGAACATCCTACCATCTGGCATAAATGACATTTCTGGAAACATTCCTGGCACAAATAGGTAGCCATCTATATTTCCTCAGCTATATTTTGTTCAGGACGTCAAAATCAGTCACACTGTCTTCTCCTGCCTTGACACAATCTCCTGCTGCCTAGTTTGGTGGGATTTGTTTCCAGTAGTTTTATAGACCTTCCTGAAATGTGTGATCAATCAGACATAGCAGTGAAGTCAGAGACAAAAAAAACCCCTGCAGATGCTGGAATCGAAGGTAGACAAGCAGGAGGCTGGAAGAACACAGCAAGCCAGGCAGCATCACAAGGTGGAGAGGTCAACATTTTGGGTAGAACTTTTCTTCAGAAATGGGGTGGAGGTAGGGGGAGCTTCAGATAAAGAGGGAGTAGGGTATAGGGTGGGGAAAGAGGCAGAATGATGAGGTGGTGATGGGAGGAATGAATCTGGTCATACCACCACCTGTGTTCACCCATCACTACCTCACTATTCCGCCCCGCTCCCCCTATCTCCACCTCCAGTCCCGAAGAAGGGCTATACCTGAAACATTGATTTCTCCACCTCCAGATGCTGCCTGGTTTGCTGTGTTCTTCCAGCCTCCCACTTGCCTGCTATAGCAGTGATGTTAGCTGAGTGTCAGATGAAAGAGACAAGTTCTACTCTTTCCCCACCCCTTCATTCTTCTGTGTTTTGTTTCCAGTCTTTTTATCTTTGTAAAGACTGAACTCTAATTTCTGCCCAATCTAACAAATTGGAATTTTTATGTGGAATTTATGCTAACCACAGCCATGATTGTGAATGCAGATAACCCCCTTGCTGCAGAGATCAATAGAAGCAGCTTTCACAGCAACTGTTAAGTGCAAGTCTTTCTCTGTTGATGTAGGAGCAGTGAAGGAGTTCGCCCCCAACTCCCAACGGTAGCTAATATACAAGAAAAGCAAAATGACCAGCAGGAAACAAACAGAAAGTTATTAAGCCTGCCCCACATGACAGCTGAAGCATCATGACTAAACACTTCCTCCTGCCAACTCACCTCCCACCTTCACTCCCTGAGGCAAAACATTCAATGGAAAAATCACGAGTCAAGAAGGGAAGACAAAAATCTGAAAAATTTCCCTCAGGCAGTTTTTTTGTTGATTAAAAAGATAAAAATAGTTGCAATGTTGTGCTCATTTAAGGGCATTTGTAACAAAGAGGCCAAGAATTGCAGTGTGTCCAGCAATCTGCTTTTCTGCTCAGACCATGTAATGGATGAAAGTGAGCACCGCAGATGGTGGAGATCAGAGTTGAGAGTTTGGTGCTGGAAAAGCACAGCAGGTCAGGCAGCATCCGAGGAGCAGGAGAATCGATGTTTCGGGTGTAAGCCCTTCATCACACTCTTGACTCAGACCAGGCAATATTGACTTTCGCATGCACTGAAACTAATTCACTTCAGCTTCCTCAAGTGCCCATTCACAAAAACACTAAAACTCCACTGTTGCCTCAAGGAGAAAGAATTCATAACCTCCATGACTGAACTTCCAGCTATTGTATTTCACAGATGACACCTCAGTACAGTCCAGACCATTACACTCCATTCATGAGGGATGTTCTATTTCTGACCTTCAAAGTCCTATTTGATCTTAAACCTTGCATTAGTTTTCCATGCTAACATTTTATGATCTGGGAGATTTGAAGAGTGCTGTATATAACAGCATTGATGGATTAACCTGCTAGCAATAGAATTTTAATGGGAGCAATTATTCAAACTTTAACATAATCAACAACGCTCCATGATCTGGGATTGATACAAGAGAAGAAAGGAGTTCATAGCCTTTATTACTCACAGGGTTTATTCCCAAGTCTACAGCTCTGACGCAGAAGTGGATCAGGGGTTCCTTTTTGAACCTGATGTTCCTTCAGGTTTCTTACATTTTACTTATATAATCAGTACACACTAATCTACAACATCGATCCCTCCTCATTGTAAAGATCAGAATTATTTTAAACTCAATTCTCTTATACGTAGGTGAGGAATGATTGTCAATAATTGCACAATGTTCAGCACCATTCTCAACTCCTCAGACACTGAAATAATCCATATTCAAATGTAGCAGGACCTGAACAATATCCAGGCTTGGGCTAACAAGTGGCAAGTAATATTTGCACAGCATAAATGGCAAGCAATGACCATCTCCAATAAGAGGCCATCTAACCATGGCCCCTTGGAATTCAATTATGATACCATCTTTGAATTCCCCATTATCAACATCCTGGGGGATTACCATTGACCAGAAACTGAAGTGGACTTCCCATATAAATACAGTGGCTGCAATAACAGAACAGAGGCCAAGAACATTGCTGCAAGTAACTTATCTCCTGACTCCCCAGAGCCTGACCACCACTTACAAGGCACAAGTCAGGAGTATGATGGAATACTCCCCACATACCTGGATGAGTGCACCTCCAACTTCACTTACAATCTTGACACCATGCAGGACAAAATAGCCTTCTTGATTGGCACCTCATGCAGAAACATACACTTCCTCCATCACCAATGCTCAGTAGCAGCAGTGTAGGCTGTCTACAAGATGCACTGCAGAAATTCACCAAGTTTCCTTAGACAGCACCTTCCAAACCCATGACCACTTCCATTTAGAAAGACAAGGGCAGCAGATAAATGGGAATACCACCATCTGCAAGTTGCCCTCCAAGCCACTCACTATCCTGACTTGGAAATATATCACCGTTCCTTCGCTGTTGTTGGGTTAAAATCCTGGAATTCACTCCCTAACAACATTGTGGGTCTGCCTACAGCACATAAAGTGGCGTGGTTCAAGCTCACCACTACCTTAAAGGCAACTAAGGATGGTCACTAGACGCTGACCCAGTCAGCATTGCCGATAACCCACGAGTTGAACAAAAATAATATACAAAAAAATTTATGACTACATCCCCTGTTCTAATATCCCCTCCTTCCTTGCCCTAACAAATGCGGCTGGAAATGACTGTCTGATTTTTAATGTACTGCTAAATAGCTCATATTGTTTAATATGGGATTTATGCTTCTGACAGTGCACAGGTTAGGGTTAGGCATTGCTTAGAACAATCTGGGAGAAAACATTTTGGGGGATTAAAGCTGAATTAAGTGTCACTGATGTTGATTGCCAGTGAAGAATTGGATGTGTTTTCCTGGACATTGGTGCTTCCAAATAAACCTGTCGGACTACAACCTGGTGTTGTGTGATTTTTAACCTGGTCCATCCTAGTCCAACACTGGCATCGCCACATCATGACATTTAAGGAGGAAGTTATGGAAATTTTGCTGGAAATACTGAGGGAACCAAGTGAATTGTGAAAACAAGGAACAAAGTTATGTGGTCAGATGGCCAGCAGGAGAAATGGCTATGAGGTTACGAGAGCTGGAATCAAGCAGTTGGGAACTTTGGTCAAGATAGTTTAAATTCTGACCTTGTGTTGGGAGCTGTCCTGTAAATTGTGATCTGCAGTTTCCTGTGTTGATTAAATAAGAGAGGTGGTCTGCTGGACATACTGACACCGCTATTACCTTATATGGAGCATGGACTATGACTGCTTATGACTTGTTGATGAAAGACTTTTGCCCGAAACGTCGATTTTCCTGCTCCTCGGATGCTGCCTGAACTGCTGTGCTTTTCTAGCACCACTCTAATCCAGAATCTGGTTTCCAGCGTTGGGTGTTTGTTGTAGCCTAGAGGGTATTTGGTCCACTTGGAAAGGTTGTATTGTAATTTAAGGGGCCAATCAGTGCAGCTCGTTGGTATAAGTGTGGAGTTAGCTGAGTACTGGGCTTCAGTGAGTAAGGCAGGCAAGTTATGATTCTTTTATCTTTCTGAGTGTAAAGGGGCAGAGTTGGCAGTTAGGGTAGTGATGTGCTCCTCCTGTAGATGTCGGAGAACAGGGAGCAGTCTCGTATCCCTGACGACTGTGTCTACAGGATGTATGGCCGGCTGCAGCTCCTCACAGACTGCGTTGTTCGATTGGAGTAGCAGTTGGACACACTGAGGAGCATAGAGGGGGACAGAGAGTGTGATAGACATGGAGGTGATCACACTAAGGGCCAGCCAGGTAGATGAGTGACGGCCTGGAGAGGCAGTCAGGGAGGGCAGGACTCTCCTGTGGCTATTCACCTCTCTAACAAGTATACAATTTTGGATAGTGTTAGGAGGAGGGAGAGCCTCTCAGGGGAGTATAACAGAAGCAGCCAGGTCTGATGCACCACAACAGGCTCTGCAGTAGAGCAGGGTTGGGTCCAAGCGAGCCATAGTGGTGTCACTAGTTAGGGGCACAGACAGGCATTTCAGTACCCACATTCAAGACTCCAGGATGGTGTGTTGCCTCCCTGGTGCCAGGGTCAAAGATGTGTCTGAGTGCTTGCACAAAATTCTTAAGGGCAAGGGTCAGCAGCCAGAGGTCATTGTGCATATTGGTACAAACGACATTGATAGATAGAGAGATGAGGTCCTGCAGAATGAGTACAGGGAGTGAGGAAAGAGGCTGACGAGCAGGGCCTCGAGGGTAGTAATCTCTGTGTTACTGCCAGTGCCACGTGGCAGTGAGGCAAGAATAGAAAGATAGATCAAATGAATGTGTGACTAAGGAGCTGGTGCATGGGACAGGGTTTCAGGTTCTTGGATCACTGGGACCTCTTCTGGGGCAAGGGTGACCTGTACAAAATTGCACTTAAACTGGAGGGGAACCAATACCCTCGCAGGGAGGTTCACTAGTGCTACTCAGGAGGGTATGAACTAGAGCGGCAGGGGCTGGGAACCGGAGCAACAGGTCAGCAAGTAGAGGAATTGAGGGAAAGGTACATGTTAGGACCAGCTGGAAAAGCTGATGTGAGAGAAGCCACCTGGCTAAGTATCAATACTACTTTAAACAGAGCTAAGGCAGGTATTCATTTGCGTTTGATGGACTCAATGATCTTTCAATTGCGTTCTGGTGGTTAATCTCACATTACAGTTAGACCCATGAAGGCTGCGGTGGCAGCGGACATTTCAAGATGGCGGCGCCAGCAAGGTGACATCTCAGAGGAGGGCAGCTGGAGTGGGACTCTTGGAGTGAGTGCGCTGGCAGTCTGGCCTGGCAGCAGAGCCAGGGCCTCCTGGTTGTAGTAGGCCCAGAGTGGGGACTCCTGGTGTTGGCAAGGTGGCAGTGGAACTGGGGACTTCTGGTTGCGGGGTGAGTATGCATTTGGCATGGGATCCCGCATCGGCATTGGCGGCAGCAAGATGGGCTCAGTGGCAAAGAGATGGCATGTAAAGAGTGGCTCCCCCTATATTGGTGGGTCTGGCACAGGCAGCGCGCTGAGACGCTGGAGGAAGGGTGGCAGCACAGGTGAGCTGACGCAAGACTCTCCTTCAGTTACATCTTTTCAGCCCTTTATTCTGAAACTATTCAAAATGGTGGCAGATTGTAGCAACTGTTGAAGCTTTTCACTGTATTTTACTGTATTATTCACTGTACAATGCAAGGACAATAAGTTAAGCATTCACTCATGAGGCCATAATGCTCAATTGAAGAGCTGATGCAGACATGATGTGCTGAGCCATCCTTGTGAGTCAATAAGACTCCTGTGATTCGGTAATATGGGCAAATGGAATCCACACCTTCCCTTCCTGGATTGACTTTAAAGATCCTGTTACACTATTCCAAAGCAGTGTGAGGGAGGTCTTCCCAGAGATTTGGTTGATCCAAATCTGTTAAAGGAGTCAATGAAATTGTCATTTATGGAGTTTGCTATTTATGAGGTAGTGGACTCCTTTCTGCAATTGTAGCAATGACTACATTTTAAAAAGTGTTGCATTAGTTGTAGAGCACTTTGGAAATCCTGAGAATGCATAAAGTAGAGTCCATTCCCAACAGTGTGGAAACTGGCCCTTCGGCCCAACCAGTCCACACTGACCCTTCGAAGAGCAACCCACCCTCTGACTCGTGCACCTAACACTGTGGGCAATTTAGCATGGCCAATTCACCTGACTCGCACATCTTTGGACCGTGGGGGGAATCCCACACAGACACGAGGAGAATGTGCAAACTCCACACAGACAGTTGCCCAAGACAGGCATTGAACCCAGGTCCTGTGAGGGAGCAGTGCTAACCACCGAGCTACCGTGCTGTACTAGAGAAATGCAATCTTTCATTTATCCCTCTCTAATCATCAGCTCAGGAAACATAGAATATCTCAAGAACAAAGTTGAAAAAAATGAACATTTGTTGGTTGGAGAATTTTTTTTGTAACATCAGTATAAACAGTAATGCAGTCTGTTCTTCCATAACGCGAGGGTTGCATTTCTGTACAATGAACATAACGGTGCCTATGGGAGAAACAGGGTTAGGGCAGATCACCAAAAATATCAGCAAAAGTCAGTACAAAAATAGTAGTTAGCCTAACACAATTGATAATACAGTTTAAATAAATGTTAAAATCATGTTTCAAAATGAAATCATACAATAAATGTAAGACTTTAAGGGGTTTCTGAGTTTGCTGAGTGACTGCACTGTATTAAGACAGGGGCTGAGGGTCATCATCAGCACCATCATTACTTTCAGGTACAGTTCTGGGTGTAGGGTGGGGGTAGGTGTAGGGTGGGGGTAGGTGTAGGGTGGGGGTGGGTGTAGGGTGGGGGTAGGTGTAGGGTGGGGGTGGGTGTAGGGTGGGGGTAGGTGTAGGGTGGGGGTAGGTGTAGGATGGGGGTAGGTGTAGGGTGGGGGTGGGTGTAGGGTGGGGGTAGGTGTAGGGTGGGGGTGGGTGTAGGGTGGGGGTAGGTGTAGCGTGGGGGTAGGTGTAGCGTGGGGGTGGGTGTAGGGTGGGGTGGGTGTAAGGTGGGGGTGGGTGTAGGGTGGGGGTAGGTGTAGGGCGGGGTGGGTGTAAGGTGGGGGTGGGTGTAGGGTGGGGGTAGGTGTAGGGTGGGGGTAGGTGTAGGGTGGGGGTGGGTGTAGGGTGGGGGTGGGTGTAAGGTGGGGGTGGGTGTAGGGTGGGGGTAGGTGTAGGGTGGGGGTAGGTGTAGGGTGGGGTGGGTGTAAGGTGGGTGTGGGTGTAGGGTGGGGGTAGGTGTAGGGTGGGGGTAGGTGTAAGGTGGGGGTAGGTGTAAGGTGGGGGTGGGTGTAGGGTGGGGGTGGGTGTAAGGTGGGGGTGGGTGTAGGGTGGGGGTAGGTGTAGGGTGGGGGTAGGTGTAGGGTGGGGGTAGGTGTAGGGTGGGGGTGGGGAACCTGCGGCCTTCTGGGCCATTGTGTGTGGCCTTTAGAATAAATCCAAATTTTGCAGAACAAATCTTTTTTTTATTATTAGTATTTTTTTTTTCATCCTTTATTATTTTATTTTAATCTTAAAATGAATGTATTTAAAATACCAGAGAGCAAAAGAAAATTCAACTAAATAATCCTCACAGACTGACCACCACAATTTAAAAAATGTGAATTCTGAAGAATATATAATTGAAGTTTCTTGGATGCGGCCTTGTTAGATTATAACAAACATGATGCGGCCTTCCAGCGTGAAAAGGTTCCCCACCGCTGGTGTAGGGTTATGATGAAAGAAAATATTCAATCCAGAAATCGATAACTATGGTTCATTGTCCTCAGACTGTTTCTTGGGGGTTGGCATCTCGTTTTTGCTGCTTTGCCATCTTTCTTCTTTCATGAAGAACCTGTTCAGAGGGGGCCAAATAAGACTGTGTGCCATGAGCTGCTATCCTGCTGTGTTGTAGCCATTGCCTTCTAAGAGCTACAATGGCTTCTCAACTTCCCTCAGGATAGAAGACAAAAGACAAGAGGAAAGCTCTCGTGGTGCTGCATCCTGGACTCCAGCGTCTTCATCTCAAGCTTTAACTCCCCCAGCCCCAGCAACAAGTTGTTGTAGATGAGTCTCCACTTCTTCAAATCCACTGGCTTTGCAAGAACAACACAATGTTCTTTGATTGCTGGAAGCTCCTTTGATGATTCAATGCCTTTAAAATCATGAAGAAAATCTGGGAGCAGTTTCTGCCAAACAACATGCAAGCAGTCCTTCCTGACATCAGCTCAGGCCTCCACAATGATGCCAATAGTATTCCTAATGTTAAAGCTCTTCCAAAATCGAAGAACACTGTCCTCATTATCCTCCTCAGTAGCTGCAATCAGCTTTGTGAATGTTCCTTAAATAATAAGCTTTAAAATCTGCTATTGCACCCTGGTCCAGGGGTTGAATGAGAGAGGTTGTGTACAGAAGTAGAAATAGCACTTTGATGTTTTCAGAAAGCTACCCTTTCTGAATGGGGGATGACTTGGTGCATTGTCCAAAATGAGGAGAATCTGAAATCCACATTTTTTCTCCTACAATCATTTCTAAAAATATCCTTGAAAACATCAACAGTAAAATCAGAAAAAACTTGCTCATCCAGCCTCTTTTGTTTGACCTGACTTAAATACCTAGAGTGGACTTAAGGGAACCTTTCAACACTCACGGGTTAGCAGAGTGGTACACCTACACAGGCTTAAGCTTTTAGTCTCCATTAACATTGGCATTCAACAACACATCCATAAGGAGACAGTGCGGTCTGCAGATGCTGGAGGTCAGAGTTGAGAGTGTGTTGCTGGAAAAGCACAGCAGGTCAGGCAGCATCCGAGGAGCAGGAAAATGAACGTTTTGGGCTGGATTCCTGATGAAGGGCTCCGGCCCGAAACGTCGATTTTCCTGCTCCTCGGATGCTGCCTGACCCGCTGTGCTTTTCTAGCGCCGCACTCTCAACACATCCATAAGTCCTTTGTGACCTTGAACTCTGGAGCATGTGCTTCTTTCTGAGAAATGTAGGTACTGGATGGCATTTGCTTCCAGTATAAATCTGTCTTTCCAAATTGAAGATTTCATCTGAAGTGTAGGCTTCTTCTTCATTCAATTTATTCAGCACGGGAGGAAATGGCAGCACACGTGCCTCGTCTGCACTGGCAGCTTCGTCACATAACTTCATGTTATGAAAAGCATGACAGTTCTTAAATCCAGCAAAGCAGCCACTGTGAGCACTGAAGGCAGGCACATCTGCAGGATTTTCAGCTTTTTTTTGCCTTAGTTCCTCATAAATTGATCAGGCTTTTTGCTTTATGATGAGAAAGGTGATCCTGGATCTTTTTTTTGATTGATCTTCTATCCACACAATTAGAAGCCACTCCATCTCCTCAAGTTCCTTTGTTTGTGATTTCTTAGCCTTGCTAGTAATCAGACTTGTTTTTACAATGCAGCTTGCTTTAATTCTTTCTGGATTATCTGTACTTGTGTGCAGCATAGACTCCTTTATTCCTGTTGCAGGAACAATATCACCTGTTCTTTTATTATGCTGAAAACGCTTTATAACATCTAGCTTTTGTTCAACTGTTATAGCCTATCTTTTGTGGGTTTTTTTTCCCCCTGGATGTTTCCTGTCAACATAGCTGCAACTTTGACCTTCCATATTCATGGAAAACACAGCGAGATTTGCAAAAAAACATGACCAAAATGACTGAGTACAGCACTGTACCTTTCAGGAAGCAATTCACCACAGAGTCGAATGATCACGTGATGTCAATGTGAGTTGATGCACCTGAACATCTACTGCTGGGGATGGAACCGTGGTAACAGGCAACTGGAGTTTGTGTTTTTTAAAAAAATTGTTCCCCAATTCACCAATCGTGTTACAGCCAAATCATGCTGACAAAATGTGTGCTATAGAATGACTGTACACAATACTATAAATGGGTGACCTTTATTCATGGTATAGTTTAGGGCAGGAATTCGACAGCTTCGGACCGAGGCAGTGGATAGTAGTTTCAATGTTGCATCAATCAAAATTGGAAATTATCAAAAGGCCAGAATTGGAGGAGTGCAGATTCCAGGGCTGTCGTAGATTACAGAGCCAAGAAGGGACCAGGCTAAGGAAGACTTGAAAACAAGGATGAGAGCTTTCAAACTGATCCATTGTTTAACCAGGAGCCAGTGTGGGTCAGTGAGAACAAGGAAGATGGGGTCAGCGAGAACAGGGAAGATGGGGTCAGCGAGAACAGGGAAGATGGGGTCAGTGAGAACAGGGAAAATGGGGTCAGTGAGAACAGGGAAGATGGGGTCAGTGAGAACAGGGAAGATGGGGTCAGTGAGAACAGGGAAAATGGGGTCAGTGAGAACAGGGAAGATGGGGTCAGTGAGAACAGGGAAGGTGGGGTCAGCGAGAACAGGGAAGATGGGGTCAGTGAGAACAGGGAAGATGGGGTCAGTGAGAACAAGGAAGATGGGGTCAGCAAGAACAGGGAAGATGGGGTCAGTGAGAACAAGGAAGATGGGGTCAGCAAGAACAGGGAAGATGGGGTCAGTGAGAACAGGGAAGATGGGGTCAGCGAGAACAGGGAAGATGGGGTCAGCGAGAACAGGGAAGATGGGGTCAGTGAGAACAAGGAAGATGGGGTCAGTGAGAACAGGGAAGATGGGGTCAGTAAGAACAGGGAGGATGAGTGCATTGGACTTGATGTGATTAAGGACACAGGCAACATTCTTTACATCTGAGGTTAACAGAGGATAGAATGGTTTGTTAGGAGTGTATTGGAAGAGTCAATGAGGAACAAAATCATGAGGATTTCAGTAGTAGATAAGCTGAGGCAGGGTTAGAGTTGTGTGATGTTGCAAAATGGACACAGACAGTTTTAGTGGTGATGTGGCTTTGTGGTTGGAATTGAATATAACTGCAAGGTTGCAAACTGCTCAGTTCAGCGACAGAGAATTACCAAGGAGAGAGAAGGAATTAGTAATTCGGGAATAGAATTCACCGTACCATTGGAAGTGGCTTATGTTATTTTTTTGGAGATGACTGATAAGTAAAACAAAAGTTTTGAAATGGTGGAGGTGATCCATCAGGAAGATGGTGTGGTCAGTTTAAATGTGGAAACTGATACTTCCTGGCAGGATGATATTCTTAAAGTGCAGCAAGTTGATGATCAATAGGAGAGGGTCAAGCTCAGATCTGTCCCATTGGCACACCAGCTCTCAGAACAGAGTGGGAGTAGATAGTTGAGGTGATCAAAGTTAAACAGTGAAAGCATGCTGCAAATCCATCAAAAATTTAGTAATCTCTCAGGAGTGGTCAAGATCAGTCAATTCATCTTCAAAGATCATATTACCCCAACTGTACCACAAAACAAACACACTGCTCAATACAGCACAACCCCATCACTCACTTACCAACAATCCCTATCAATCAGCTCATTCTGAGACTTCATCACTTTACCTCACTCTCACACTTGCATCTCAGCTTCCAGATACTAATGGCTATTCAACCATAACAGCCACATCACCCACCCACACTCACTGATGCACATTCCTCTCAGTAAGGACACAGAGGTTCACAAGAAGTGCAGGGTGTAATTGATGAGCTCAGCCATGACTGTAAGTGCTTTCTGGTGGAGTGGGCAGATAGGTGACAGATGAGATTCAATACTGAGAAGTGTGAGGTGATGCACTTCAGTCAGAAGTTAATATAAAAGAGGGAGTAAAATTTTAAAGGGCATGCAGGCGCAGAGGGACTGTATTGAACGGGGAATCGGGGTTATGTTCAATGCTCGAATGAACTGATGACAGCTAGCGGAACCAGAAAGGCACCATATTGGTTACCATCTCTCTTTTTTATCCTCAGTTGGTCATCTGGCACCTGGTAACAAGCTGTGCCTTCTTGTTGGTGAGATTGTGCAGCACCCAGTGGCCACGGTGAAGTGTCGCAGGAACTCTGACAAATTCTGCAGGGTCCCCTGCAGTGGAAACATTGTTCAAGCATCCCAGATATCTGCTGAGGGTACCAGTGGCCATGCTTTCATTAGAAGCATGTTTTGTGTATGAGTTGCACGCGGGATTTGTGAGACTTACAGTCAGTGTTTGTGGCTCAGACAGAGTTGGCACTGTGAACACTCTCAGAGTGAAGGCATTATGATAGCTGCCAGGTATCAGGCTTTGAAATGATACGTACGGTCAGGCTGGGCATCGAGACAGTGAGACCTCTTCTCGCTGTGGTACATCTGAACGTTGATACATGGTATCTGTGAAATGAAAGATTCGTCAGTGGGTACCCCTCACTGTGAGGAAACTTATCACAAAGCTACATACTTGCTTCAGATCCCATTTAGAAATGAATTTTCTTGTTACATTTTGATTTATACAAGATGGGTGTAATCAGGATGCATTGTTTGCAAGTTTTACTATTCTTTTCTTTCTGGGAGCTCCTTCTCTCTGGAGAGGGATGTTTTCAGCTAGCTTGGGAGACAGACCCTTGGAGAGCTCCCAATACAACTAAACGACCAAGCAAATATCCCCTACTTGATCCTGGAAGGAGCCCAATGCGCTGAGGATTACGGCCACAGTCAGCCTCCCAGTCTCTAGGACTGCGAGCCTTACCCTTCCCTGAGTCTGCTGCTGGTGGCTTTGTAACAGGGGGACATCTCAGTACGGTCATCCTTGGTGAAGTGGATAGGTCTCACAAACTGTTCCTCACTCAAGATCAGATAAGGGAAGTTATCCCTGAATATTCTCTGTGGAAATAATCATGACCAGAAATCCATCTCCCTCTCCTTATTCTTTGAGTAATCAGTCCTGTTCTGAGTCACCTCTGCTCATTCTCCCTGTCACCTGTGTGAACCAATGTTAACTTCAGTAACCATAAGTGGCTGGACTGTGTGGAATCCTTGAAGTCAGGACACAGTTCTACAGTAAGTGCCTCACTGCTTCCTTCATAATTTTAGAGCAGCTTTGGGAATAACGAAACAATTCTACTCTTCTGTAAGAAGTACAGAGCAACAAATTCACTTGGAAAATGTCTCTGATTTAATTACTGATTCAAATGCCACAGCTTTGAGCAGGTGCTCCAATGAATGTAGGTGGGTTTCTTCAAATTAAAATGGAGTTTCTTTTTACTGCAGAGAACAAGCAGTTTCTGCAGGCGAGGATAACAGCACATACTTCGATATCTTTCTTTCTCTGTGCCTGTGTCTTTATAACTTGTTTCCAGTTCCAACTTGCTCATTTGGCTGAGAAATAATCTGCTTCACTTGTACACAAGATTAGATTCCCTACAGTGTGGAAACAGGCCATTTGGCCCAACAAGTCCAAATTGATCCTCCGAAGATTAATCCACCCAGACCCATTTCCCTCTGACTCATGTACCTAACAGTATGGGCAATTTAGCATGGCCTGCACACCTTTGGACTGTGGGAGGAAACTAGAATACTCAGAGGAAACCCACGCAGACATGGGGAGAATGTGCAAACTCCATAATCAAACCCAGGTCTGTGGAGCTGTGAGGCAGCAGTGCTAACCACTGAGCCACCGTGACACCTCAGCTCCTGATCATCTGTTCATTGCAGGAACCTATAGCCACAAAACATACAGTTCACAATAGATAACAAATTCCTTACTGTGAAATTATGCTGTCATTTTGATAGTCTCTTCTTTCTCCTTCTGATCCACAGACACAATAATAAAATATATAATTCTTACAGAATAAAATACCAATGAGTTCACCAAAGCAATCCGTGTGCCTAATGGACTACTGTTCAGAACAAAAGCATTTCACACCAAGTTTGGTCACTGACAGAAAAGACAGGTGACCACTATGGCACTATACACACACACACACAGATACTCCTACATACACACACTCAGACACTCCTATACACACATACACATGGACACACATACACACAGACACGCACACACACCCTTATGGACACACACACTCCCACACTCACACATGCACCCCATCACAGACTTAAGACACTCTGCACTCACTACACACACACATACACTTTCTCACACTCACAACCCCCACCCCAGACAGACACATACACAGACAGACAAAGACCCACATGCACACATATTTTGTGGGGTGAATTTGTACTTGCAGGGTTACATTGTACTTTGCTCAAAAACTACATGAATTTATGTAAAACTCCGTTATCTCATGTTTTAGATTAGAATCAATCTAAACATTATGACATAGACAGAGAATACAGGGGGCCAACACCTTCAACATATTGTCAAGCTATCACCATTGTTAACAGCTAACCCGAGAATGCAACATTTTAAAAAAAAAGGTTTTGCAATTTACACATGAAAGAAGTGAAACTATCACTGTATTCTAACAGATGAAAGGCTTAACAGACAATCAATTTTTCAATGTATAATTTCAGTTACATCACACTGTAAATTTTTGTTGTAAATTCTGTGTTAGGATTGAGCCCTCCACTATCACCTGATGAAGGAGCGTCGTTCCGAAAGCTAGTGTGCTTCCAATTAAACCTGTTGGACTATAACCTGGTGTTGTGTGATTTTTACCTTTGACAGAAAAGAACACCTTTTTGTAACACACTGAACTTTAACAAGAACAGAGAAGAGAAAGAAGATTTCTAATTTACTATGACACAATTTAAATCATACCCCTTCAGTAACCCAATGTACATATACACTCAATCACAATTAAGACAGACAAAAGACAAATGGTTTAACACATATACAATGAATAGGGAAAAGTTTAGGCACAGTAACCACAACCCTGAAGATCAAAGTCTAGACCACCAGGTGGAAATTTATTTTTCTTGCAGTGTTTTTGGTTTAAGCAATGATGGCACACAACTGTCTGTCATGTGACAATTATTCCCAGAATTAAAAACTTACCAGTTGGAACCACTTCTCTTCTTTTAAAATACATTCTTTTAAGATTGCTTGCTTCCACAGACCGAGACAGAGATAGAGAGAGAGAGAGAGAGAGAGTCATCGAGGCATAGAGCACAGAAATCCTTCAGCCCAACTTGTCCATGCTATCCAGGTTTCTTAAACTGAACTAATCCCAGTTACCTGCACTCATACCCGTTCAAACCTTTCCTATTCATATAACTTGTTCAAAAGTCTTTTAAATGTTGTAATTGTACTCGCTTCTCCCACTTCCTCTGGCAGGCCATTCCTCACACGTACCACCCTCTGTGTGAAAAAGTTGCCTCTCAGGTCCATTTTACATCTTTCCCCTCTCACCTTAAACTTATATCGTCTAGTTTTGGATTCCCCTACCAAGGGAAAAGACTTTGGCTATTCATCTTATGTATGTCCCTAATGGTTTTGTAAACCTCCAGAAGTTTACCCCTCAGCCTCTGACACTCCAGGGAAAAATGACCCAGACTATCTAGCCTCTCCTTATGACTCAAAACCTCCAGTCTTGGTAACATCCTCATAGATCTATTTTACACCCTTTCCAGTTTAATCACATCCTTCCTATAGCAGGGTGATCAGAATTGTAGGCAGTATTCCACATGGCCTTACCAATTCCTTGTACGGCCATAACATGATGTCTCAGCTCCTATACTCACTGTTCAGACTGATGAAGGTGAAATGCCTTCTTCAACACCCTGTCTATCATGATTCCAGTTTCAAGGAACTATGTACCTGCATCATTAGATCTCTCTGTTCGACAACACTCCCTAGGGTGAAAGTGAGGACTGCAGATTTTGGAGATTAGAGTTGAGAGTGTGTTGCTGGAAAAGCACAGCATGTCAGGCAGCATCCGAGGAGCAGGAAAATCAATGTTTCGGGCAAAAGCCCTTCACCAGGAAACACCCGAAACATCGATCTTCCTGCTCCTCGGATGTTGCCTGACCTGCTGTGCTTTTCCAGCACCACAGTTGGACTCAACACTCCCTCGGGGCCCTACCATTAACAGTGTCATTCCTGCCCTGGTTTGTTTTCCCAAAATGTAACACCTTGCATTTATCTAAATTAAACCCATCTGCCACTCCTCAAACCACTGGCCCACATGATTCAAATCCTGTTATACTAACCTTCTTCACTGTCTACTACATCACCAGTTATGGTGTCATCTGCAAACTTACTAACCATGGCTCGCATCTTCTCATCCAAATCATTTATATAAATGACAAACAACAGTGGACCCAGCACTGCTGGTGGTGGGCCTCCAGTCCGAATCCTCTATTATCACCCTCTGTCTGAGGCAGAGAGAGAGCGAGAGAGAGAGAGAGGGTGTGATGGATGCTTTCTGTCTGCAGGCGCTGGGTGTTTCTCTCCCTGCTGCTACTCTGGGAGTTACAGCTCTTGAGTTATGGCTCTGAGTTACAGCTTTTTAACAATCCAAAAATGTGCAGGTTAGGTAAATTGGCCATGCTAAATTGCCCATAATGTTCAGGGATGTGTAGGTTGGGTGGAAATGTAGTTACAGGGATAGGGTAAGGGGGTGTGTGGGATGCTCTTCGGAGAGTCAGTATGGACTTGTTGGGCTAAATGGCCTGTTTCTACACTGTAGGGATTTTATGATTCTATGAACTCAGCACCTCAACCAATCAGAAGACTGTTGCCATATAAAATCTCTTTAATTCAAAAGCCTCTCTATGACCACAGTATCAAATTCCCCCTCTCACTGGCTTAAAAAGCCAAGTTGTATCATACAGCTCAAAAAATGTGCAGCATTTGATTTATTAAACTCTCTTGGTGTTCCAGCTATAGCAATCCAACTTCCACTTCAGCTGTTTGTTCCAAAAATGTTGTTGGTCTCTTATTATTGTAGATCAGGAAAAGCTTCAGGGAAATTTATAACTGTTGGACCAAGAGTAGTCACGTGTTTGCTGAGGTACGTAATAATTACTGGAACAATTATTTGCTTGTTACACCTTCTATATAACAATTAATTTATGTCATCTCCAGAACTGGTTTCTTTCACCTGAGGGGATAGAGAGACCTTTCTCCAAAATACATTTTCCTTATTTTCTTTGGTTGAATTCCTGTTTTGGTCATCCTCTCAAACGATGGAGTAGCTCAGAGAGCGGGAAATGGGGGGAGTAAGTGTGACGGATATAAAGGAGAAGGTTCTTGTCGCTAAACTTTGGTTTAACAGACAAGCTGGTCATCGTCAGGCCTTCAGTGTTTCAGTTATGGATCACTCAGTAGAATTCTGCCACCTGGACTGAAGGACTGTGTGTCCAAATCCCATTCCAGAACTTCAGTACAAGCATTAAGGTTGATGCACCATTGCAGTACTAAAGGAGTGCTGCTCTGTTGGAGGCAAGGCCCAATATAGTACTGGGTTTGTCAGGGCTAAGTGGCCAAGGCCTAGGGCTCTCAGGCTCCAGGTCAGGAGTCAGGCACTGCTGTGCTGAGGTCAGGGGTCAGGTACTGCTGTGCTGAGGTCAGGGATCAGGCACTGCTATGCTCAGGTCAGGGGTCAGGGTTCACTGTGCTCAGGTCAGGGGTCAGGTACTGTTGGGCTGAGACAGAGTCCACTATGCTCAGGCCAGGCGTCAGGCACTGCTGTACTCAGGTCAGGGGTCAGGGGCCGCTGTGCTCAGGTCAGAGGTCACTGTACACTGATTGGGGGCCAGGGGCCACTGTGCTCAGATCAGAGGTCAGATGCAAAGGTCAGGGGTCGCTGTGCACAGGTCAAGGACTAGCATCTCCCATGCTCAGTGTGCTTGGGCAGCAGCTTGGATCTGCTGTGCTTGGATCAGGGGTCAGTGTACTTGGGTCAGGGGTCGCTGTGCTCAGGTCAGGGGTTACTGTGCTCAGGTCAGGGGTTACTGTGCTTAGGTCAGGGGTCATTGTGTTAAGATCAGGGTACAGGGGCTGCTATTCTCGGGTCAGGGGTCAGGGGCTGCAGTGCTTGAATGGGGGGCCGGGAGCACAGGCAGGAGCATCTCCAGGCCTGTCATCTCTGTTTGTGTGCTTGCCCTAGTGGGAGGTGCCTTGTTGGAGGATGAGATTTTTACTCAAGGTACTATGTGCCATCTCAAGACAATGCAGTGGGTTCCATGTTGCTATATCAGAGAAGAGCAGGGGAATCCACCAAAATTAATACCACAAAATAACAGCGCAAGAACAGATTATCTGGTTGTTAGTGCAGCGCTATTTATGGGAGATTATTCTGCATAAATTGGCTGCCACATGCCCTACGATATCACAGTGGCTACACTTCAAAAACACTTCATTGCCTCTAAATCTTGATACATCTGTTGTTCGTGAATGGCTGTGCAGAAATGCAATTATCTTTGATCAGTTTCATATGCTCATCTTGGAACTTTGGCGCATCAGGTCACCCACCCTGATAAAAAAGCAATCTGGAATGTTCTGGGACGTGGGCGCCACTCGTTCAGCCTGTCTTTAATTACAGAACAGGATAGCAACGGGCTTTCTTTTATCAATTTCTGTACGGCCAAGCCAGACCAGAGAGACAGAAAAAGTAAAGCTAGTAAAGGATGCCTTGTGTGAAGGACATTGGTGAAACCCATTGAGCTTTTAATATCAATCTGGCAGCTTCCATGGCCTTCTCTTCCTCCTAACAACTCACGAATGACCAGATTTATTGAATTCAATTTTGCAACTTAGCATCATAAGATTTGAACTCATGACTTCTGGACTGACTCCAGCAGCCTAACACATGCACTGCCGTAAGTGAACATGAAATCTGTGACGCATCCAACTCAAGTTATGTTCACTGTATTAGGAGGGCAGCTACAGCAATGATCAATAAATGCTGAGGAATGTTCCCTGATTTATCTGCTGCTCACTCATGCAAGCTACCTCACCTCGACAATGAGGATGCACAGTGCTGGTCTGTTAGAAACTTTCCTTGTACTGACAGGGATTCTAACATTGTGAAGCTTCCTGAAGCTTAATTATTTCTCCCACAAAAATGATCATTCTCATTCATATATTGCAGATTTCTTTCCATCAGCAAATCATAGTTAAATAGTTACAGAGCATGAATTACTCAACTCATGAACAATATAGGGGGAAATCTACCTCACCTCAACCTCCATAAACTCTGCCTCCACCTTCTTTTCTGAGGATCCTTAAACATAGCTCTTTGAACGCTCACAAGAATATCTCCTTTGTCATGGGGATGAGACTGTCTCATTATTCCTCAAGGAAGTGTTTTGATATGGTTTATCATGTTAAAGATAAAGGCACCTTGTGAGTAAAGCAGAATGCAGCATCACAGAGCATAGGGGCTGGTGGCCATTCAGCCCATTGGGGCTGTACAATAACATGGACTCAAACTCCCGGCCTCAGTGTGGACTCAAACTCCCGGCCTCAGCGTGGACTCCTGGCACTCCTGGCCTCGAGATAAAGCTCAGCCTGGTCTGGATTGACAGAATTGTTATTCTGAACTCTTATTTCTCTAATTTTTCTAATTTAGTGCTAGACTTTTTATTTCTTTATTTTTCTAATTGTTTTTCTCTGTAAGAATTTGTACTTAAGAATCTGTACCTAGGTACCTTGATACCTAAGATGGCACTGTGCTTGGGTGACTTGTAAACTTTTCACTGAATTCGTGTGGGTGCATGTGACAATAAAGTTAATTTTAATTCTAAAGACATCAAATAAATGCGAGTAATTAATGGTATGACCCCTCAAGCTCTGGAAATCCACCCTTTTAATCGTTGGTGCTAATTATACAAAGCTAGTTGGAAAGATAAGCTGTAGGGAGGACACAAAGTGGCAGAGGCAGTTTAAGTCATTGGGTAACAAGAAGGAACATAGAAAGCCAGTATGCAAGCAATAAAGAGGGAAGTCTGCATGTTGGTCTTGATTGTAAGGGGATTGGAATGCAGGGATAATGATTCCTTGCCACAATTGTAAAAGGTTTTGGTGAAACACACATCTGGAATACTGAGTAAAAAGTGAGGTCTGCAGATGCTGGAGATCAGAGCTGAAAATGTGTTGCTGGTTAAAGCACAGCAGGTTAGGCAGCATCCAAGGAACAGGAAATTCGACGTTTCGGGCCAGAGCCCTTCCTGATGAAGGGCTCTGGCCCGAAACGTCGAATTTCCTGTTCCTTGGATGCTGCCTAACCTGCTGTGCTTTAACCAGCAACACATTTTCACATCTGGAATACTGAGTACAGTTTTGATTTTTCTTAGGTGAAAAAAGATCTATTTGCATTAGATGTGGCACACTGAAGATTCACTAAATTGATCCCTGGGTTGAAAGAGTTGTCCTGTGATGAGAAGCTGAAAATATTGGATCCATTTCACCTGGCGTTTAGAAGAATGAGAGGCGATTCCAGTGAGGGGGTTGACGTGCTGAGAAATCATTTCTACACTTCCAGAATGCAGAGGGCATACTCTCAAGACAAGGAGCTGATCGTTTAGGACTGAGGCCAGAAGGAACACTTTCACTGAAAGCATTATGAATCTCTACCTCAGAGGATCGCAGAATCTTTGCTGTCAAATATATCTAAGATTGTGGTAGGCAGCTCAGTCAATCAAGGAATAATTGGGAATGGGTGGGAAGGTGGAGTTGAAGTCAAAGACCAGACATGACCATATCGAATAGCCGAACATAGGTCTACACCTGCTGCTATTTCTTGTCTCTTATGTGCTTACTGTTTCTTACTCTGTTTATTACTGGCTAGCTTGTATTGTTCAAAATTCTATTATCCCGGAGAATTGGCAATGGCTGTTCTCTCTTCAACCGCCTCATTGTTGGATAAATCCAGAACAGGACCATGAAAATTACTGAGAAGATTGGATTACAAATAATAAAAGTATCACATCCCACTGAAAAGTGGATATTGCCTGCTCCATGTCCAGTATGATCATGCATTAATTGGGAGTGTTTATCTGAATTTGTGATTTGTTCACGCAATGAGTGAGGTTCTTGTCAAACATCACCATATTGCTGGCTGGGATGGTTAAAGGAGGTGGGGGCCTCACCTACTTCCTGGAAGGTCAGGGGCACACCCAAATCTCCCTATTCTCCATTGTACTTTAAATGGTTCACATGATCAATTGTGTGAAATTGTAGTTTCTGTTCCAATAAGTTAGGACGTCCTGAGCGGCTCTTCATTTCCAACACTGCCACCACGAGCAGTGGCCACTGCTGGGACTGCAACAGATCCTGGAAAAATGACACAATGGAACTCAGCCTGAGGTGTAGTTAATTGGGTGCGGGACTCAATAAAGCCAATCAGACAAGTCCAGTGAGTCCACACCGACTCTCCGAAGAGTGTCCTAACCAGACCCACATCCCCTATCCTATCCCTGTAACCCTGCATTTCCCATAGCTAATATATCTAGCCTTCACATCTCTGGACACGATGAACACCTAACCCGAACATCTTTGGACTGTGGGAGGCAACCAGAGCACCCGGAGGAAACCCACGCAGACACTGGGAGAATGTGCAAACTTCACACAGACATTCGCCCGAGGCTGGAATTGAACCCAGGATTCTGGTGCTGTGAAGCAGCAGTGCTAACCACTGAGTCACCGTGCCACCCATAGGGTTTATCTCAACGATAGGGAGGGGTTGCCTTCATACAGCTGTCAGATTTTACTGGGTAACGTCCCAGCACTGGTGGGAAGAAGGCCATCGTGTGCACTCATTGGACAGAAGGACCTCAATTGTCTTTATGATGAGCAAGGATTCCTGAAGAAGGGCTCATGCCCAAAACGTCAACTCTCCTGCTCCTTGGATGCTGCCTGACCTGCTGCGCTTTTCCAGCAACACATTTTCAGTTTATGATGAGCAAGCCGTCTACTCCCTGATAAGATACCGACAGTCAGGATACAATGGGCATAGTTCCCTCTGCAAACCCACTGATTATTTTGCCACTGTCTGTGTCCCCCAGGCCCCTCCAAGGATGTGCAGGATTCTGATCAGGGATTGAGCCTTTATAGACGGCCTTTGCAACTTCTTGGCAGACATCTCTACGGCATAGGACGGGCGAGATATTTGGAGGTCATAAATAAGTGACACTTCATTGGCTGTCTTAGCAACAGATCAAACATAAGCTGCAAAGCATCCAAACCAGTTCAGAAGGAATGACACATGGAAGCAAGAAGTTATCATTGACACAAAAGACTTGCATGTCAAAATAAGAGGAATAATTAGTAAGTTTGCAGATGACAACAAAATTGGTGGTGTCGTGGACAGTGAAGGAGGTTATCTCAGCGTACAATGGTACTTTGATCAAATGGGCCAAGAATTGCCAGGTGGAGTTTAATTTAAATAAATGTGAGGCAAATGAGGCAGGACATACACACTTAATGGTCAGGTCCTGGGGAGTGATGTCAAACAAAGAAATCGTGGGGCAAGTTCATAGTTTCTTGAAGGTGGAGTCACAGGGTAATGAAGAAGGCATTTCGTATGTTTGCCTTTATTGATCAATGCACTGAATATTGGAATTGGGAGGTCATGTTGCAGCTGTACAGGACATTGATTAGGCCACTTTTGGAATACTGCATTCAATTCTAGTTTTCCTGCTATAGGAAACAAAAAATGTTGCTCAACTTGAAAGGGTTAATAAAAGATTCACAAGGATGTTTCTGGGGTTGGAGGGTTTGAGCTATAGGGAGAGTTGAATAGGCTGGGGCTATTTTCCCTGGAGCATTAGGGTTTGGCTAAGGGTTATAGAGGTTTATAAAATCATGAAGTGCAAGGATAGGGTGAATAACCAAAGTCCCTGGGGTGGGGAAGTCCAGAGCTAGAGGATATAGGTTTAGGATGAGAGGGAAATGATATAAAAGAGATGTAGGCAACTTTTTCACATAGAGGGTGGTACGTGTATGGAATGTGCTGCCCAAGGAAGTGGTGGAGGCTGGTACAATTAAAGCATTTAAAAGGCATTTGGATGGGTATATGAAAAGGAAGGGTTTGGAGGGTTTTGTGCCAAATGCTGGCAAATGGGACTAGATTTGTTTCGGATATCTAGTCATCATGGACAAGCTGGACTGAAAGTCTGTTTCCATGCTGTACATCTCTATGACTCTATGAATCTGTGGATCATTTCCCGTGCTTAGTGGTCAAAGAAAAATAAATTATAGATACAGAAGTAAACATATGTGGTTTAGAATAGAGGCATAAACAACAACATGAATTTTAACAGAGTGAATGTCCCAAGGCACTTAAAACCTCCTTTCTACTGAGAATTGTTAGGCTGTGGACTTCATTTCCAAAGTTTGAGAATGAGGTAGAAACTGGGAGAGTGATCTGCCCCAGGAGGGTGAATTGAACCCAGAATAATTCACAGCCAGTTTTACTCTGCCCTCCGCTCTCACATTTGCTGAAGCCACTTTAATATGAGTTATACTGGACCACTTCAGCATAGAACATAGAAAAGTACAGCTCAGAACAAGCCCTGGGGCCCATGATGTTGTGCCAAGATTTAATCCTACTGCAAAATATAGTAACTTAATCTACACACCCCTCAACTCTCTGCTATCCATGTGCATGTCCAGCAGTCGTTTAAATGTCCCCAATTACTCTGTTTCCACCACCACAGCTGGCGACGCATTCCATGCATTCACAACTCTCTGCGTAAAGAACCTACCTCTGACGTCTCCTTTATACCTTCCTCCTAATATCTTCAAACTATGACTCCTTGTACTAGTCAATCCTGCCCTGAGGAAAAGTCTCTTGCTATTGACTCTATCTATTCCTCTCATTATTTTGTACACATTGATCAGGTCTCCTCTCTTCCTCCTTCTCTCCAGAGAGAAAAGTCCGAGTTTATTCAACCTTTCTTCATAAGGCAAGCCCTCCAGTCCTGGCAGCATCCTGGTAAACCTTCTTTGCACCCTCACCAAAGCCTCTGTATCTTTCCTATAGTAGGGTGACCAGAACTGGACACAATATTCCAAGTGTGGTCTCACCAGGGACTTGTAGAGCAAAATGTCACGGCTCTTAAACTCGATCCCCCTGTTAATGAATGCTTTCTTAACAATGCTACCCACTTGGGTGGGAACTTTGAGGGATCTATGTACTTTCACACCCAGATCCCCCTGTTCCTCCACACTGCCTAGAATCCTGTCTTTAATCCTATATTCAGCATTCGAGTTTTCCAAAATGCATCACTTCGCATTTATCCAGGTTGAACTTCATCTGCTATTTCTCAGCCCAGCTCTGCATCCTGTCAATGTTGCGCTGCAGCCTGCAGTAGCCCTTTATACTATCGACAACCCCTCCAACTTCTGTGTCATCTGCAAATTTACTAACCCACCCCTCAACCTCCTCATCCAAGTCATTTATAAAAACTATAAAGAGCAGAGGCCCAAGAACAGAGCCCTGCGGGACCCCACTCAATACTGACCTCCAGGCAGAATACTTTCCATCTACAACCACACTCTGCCTTCTGTCAGCCAGCCAATTCTGAATCCAGATAGCCAAATCTCCCTGTATCCCATACTTTCTGACTTTATGAATGAGCCTACCATGGGGATCCCTATCAAATGCCTTGCTGAAGTCCGTATACACCACATCCACTGCTCGACCGTCATCAACCTGTCTTGACACCTCCTCAAAGAACTCAATAAGATTTGCAAGGCATTACCTGTCCCTCACAAAGCCATGCTGACTGCCTTTAATCACACTATACTTTGCCAAATAGTCATAAATCCTATCGCTCAGAATTCCTTCCAAAGCTTTGCTGACCACGGATGTAAGACTGACTGGTCTGTAATTGCCAGGGATTTCCCTATTACCCTTCTTGAAAAGAGGAACAACATTCGCCTCCTTCCAATCCTCCAGTATGACTCCCATGGAGAGTGAGGAGGCAAATATCCTCTCCAGCGGCTTAGCAACCTCCGTTCTCGCTTCCCAGAGCAGCCTAGGATAAATCTGATCTGGCCCTGGGGACTTATCAATCTTAATGTTTTCCAAAATTTCTAGTGCATCATCTTCATCAATCTTGATCTGGTCAAGACTGTATCCCAGCTCCTCTAAGTTTTCATTCACAACAGGTTCCCTTTCCTTGGTGAAAACCGAAGTAAAAAACTCATTTAAGGTTTCCCCTATCTGCTCAGACCCCATACACAACTTCCCTAAGCTATCCCTGATCGGCCCTACCTTTTCCCTGATCATTCTCTTATTCCTCACATATGAGTAACATGAGCACAGTCTGTTATACTGGAAACTTCAACATGAGCTCAATATGTCAACTTTCAAGATTGAATTGGACAGGTGAGTGAGGGAAAAAGGGGTTGAAATGACTTGGAATACGATGGATAATTGAACATGGAGGATATAGTTTGTGTGCCTGGGCTGAATTACCTGCTTCCATGATCTCATTTACATAAGAACTAGGAGCAGCAGTAAACCATTCAGCCCTTTAAGCGTGTTCTGTCATTTGATATAATCAAAGCTGATCTCATCTCAATAGGAAAAGGTGAGGACTGCAGATGCTGGAGATCAGAGCTGAAAAATGTGTTACTGGAAAAGCACAGCAGATCAGGCAGCATCCAAAGAGCAGGAGAATCGACGTTTCGGACATGAGCCCTTCTTCAGGAATGGCTTCCTGAAGAAGGGCTCATGTCCGAAACGTCAATTCTCCTGCTCTTTGGATGCTGCCTGACCTGCTGCACTTTTCCAGCAACACATTTTTCAGCTCTGATCTCATCTCAATGTCAATTCCATTTTCCTGTCCGCTCCACATAACACTGAACTCATTGCTAATTAAAAATATGTCTATTTCTTCCTTAAATTTACTCAATATCCCAGCATCCAACACATTCTGGGATAGTAAATCCCACAGATTTGCGAGCCTTTGAGAGAAATACTTTCTCCTCATCCCAAAGTTTAAAACCTCTATTCCTTATCCGAACATTATGATCTCCCATTCTAGATCGCCCCACATAGAGAAACATTCTTTCTATGCCTACTTTGACCCCTTTGGCACCTCACATACATAAATTAGATCTCCTTTCATTCGTCGAAACCCCAGAGAGTAAAGACTTAAAACCGCTTAATCTTTCTTTATAGGTTAAACCCCTCAACTCTGGAATCAGTCTGGTGAACCTCCTCTGAACTGCCTCCATTGCAATTACATTGTCACGGGATCCATTACTTCTTCATGAAAAGACTCAATTCCTCTGTGGAATTTTACCTGATTATATTATATTGTATAAGATTAAGCTTAACAACAATGATGCTATTAACTCGTTAAGTGTCATGGGATCCGTCTACTTCTTCATGAAAAGACTCGATTCTTCTGTGGAATTTTACCTGATTATATTATATTGTAGCAACAATGCTGCTATTAACTCTTTATTGTATTTTAGCCTAGCAACAATTAAGTATAACTATGACTACGTGGCAGCTGCTCTTTACCAGCTACTTATCAGCTACTTATTGTTTTCTCAGCTAATTAAGTGTTTAACGCGACCTTTAAACAATGCTGACCGAGGCACAGTTTGAGATTCCAGTTCTTTAAACAAATGATGTAATTGCTTAACTTAGACTGTAAAGGATAAAAAGCAGAGCTAAAACAGACAGAACTCACTCTTGTCTTGAAACACAGACAATGAGTCACCTAACCATCTCGGCTTAACTGCAGATCCACTGACCCACCAGGCTTGCAGAAAAGACACATTTGTGCAAAATACAGACCGATCGGATGAAGCATACGGACGGCTAAGAGCTTGCTGAAATACGCCTGCCTAAAAGATTCTCGGTTGAGGCACTGCATTCTAGCCTGAAGAAGATACAATCTGAACCAACTAGCTGAAACACGCTAGTCTAAGAAGATCCCATTTGGGACACTCAGGTATTAAGCTCTGCTTTTATCCTAGGTATCTATTAAGAACATTCAAAAAGGCTGTAACGATTGTGATTAACTGAAAACATCTGATTGTGAGTATTCAACTTATTATAGTGATAAATTTCTATTATATTTTACACCACACACTTCGTATTCGCCGAACCTTTATTTGATAAGATATGTTTACCTTTGTGTTGGTATGTTAAGTCTAGAACTTAGCTGAGAAGGCATTAGGATTGACTTAAAGTGAATCCTTCTCACTCCTAGGTGAAAGGATAAACTGAAGGGACCTAGAGACCTGCGATAAACCCAGCCGAGTTTGTAGCTATCAGGACCATACAGTCAATAGGGACCACTGGTAAACTTGACAGGTAACGGCCTCAGGTATATGCCCGAGGTACTGTAGTTTAATCCGGTAGTAACCCATACCTATTGAGGATATCCACCTGAATAACATAACAACATCCCTCCTGAAGTGAGGGGACCATACATTGACATGATGCCTGGTACAGTTGAGGCAAACTTCCCTCCTATTGTACTTTGTTCCTTTAGCAATAAATGTCAAATTTATGTGTATTTCTGTCTGTATTTTACCAGAACCTTTCTGAAGGACACCATTTGGCCTGCAGGATCATAAATATCTGCAAGAAAAATAATATTAATATAGTACCAATATTCTTGTCCAATTTTGTGTTTTACAAATGCTAAGAATATTGTGTTAATTGTAGTTTAATTTGTAAGACACAGCACACCAATGTTCAATAATTATTTATTTTTAAAAAATAATTACATCTCCAAGGAACAATACCTCACAAATTGTGCCTTGAGTGAGCAAAGGAACATCGTAATACTTGCTGAATAACTTGTGATTTTTTTTCCCCCACTAAAAATACACCCTTGGTTTTAGTGTTCCTCTCTGCATGAGGCAGACCGACTGAATCACACCTCTGTGTCAGATCTGTTTGCTTTGGGCTGCCTTTCGATGCTGTAATTCACAGCAGGCGTACCACTACATAGGCTTTATTCAGAAACATCTGCCCACAAGTGCTCTGGCACGCTCTATGAAAGGCGTTATTCACTTGTGTCAAACAAAACCAGTTGATGGGAGTGTTTAGAGTTCTCAGATGAACGATGCTGATGATGGGGCAGGAGTGCAGGTGAGCCTTTCACACGTCCCCTCCAACATGGGCAGTGAAGAGAGCGAGTCCGCAATTATGCTGAGAACGTCGGCAAACTTTTTCCCAACCTGACAGCACAGAGTTAAAGCTTTTCAACTGAGGTACACGTCAGTGAGAGTCCCAGGCAAAGACTGTGGTCTCCCATTAAACTTGTGTTGTGGAAACAGGGCCACAATTCAGCCCAGGAACTGTAAAATAACAGAGCTCTTTCATATCCAGCTGTGAAATGCGGAGGGTGGTGATTGGAACAGCCCAATCTAAATCATACACGACCTCTGACTAGGGGAAAGAGAAACCTCAATTTCTGTTCAGGCGTGAGACTAGTTTTCTGCAACCATCACTCTTAGCTGGATTGTGGCCAGAGGAAAGCAAGCTGAAGCCCACAGATCTGCTACAACAAACAGAAGCAGGGACGGAATTATGCTGCTGATGGTCGAGGAGATTATCCAAGTGATGGGAAAGAGTGGAGCTGGTTAAGATTGAGTCCTGTGAGGGTAAGTTGATCCTTAATGTTCTTGTACAATATTCACTGGGAGCGCCCAGCTGTGGAAACTGAGTGAGCAGAATTGGTTTGTTGTAACTGTATTAGACAGCTCACACATCTCAGTCATGCTTAAACTATTTAAAGGTGGTGAGAATGATAGCACGATGGATGACAGGCGCATTAAGATTGAACTGGGACTGAGATTCAGAGTGACAGCTGACTGTATAAGAGGCCGAGTCAGGAATAAAGACAAGTACAAGCACATAACTGATTCTTTCCACTCTCCGTCCAAGAATTTTTTAAATGTGCTTTTCCTCTAAAAATACGATATAACCATTCTCTTTTCAATTATTGAATTTCACCATTTGGTTATTTCTCCTGGCAACATCTTCTGCTTCTATCTGTTTCTGATGATTTGATGTATCAAGTAGCCAAGAACATATTCAGTTGGTTGTATTAACATCACTAAGGAGTTAAAAATCACACAACACCAGGTTATACTCCAACCGGTTTAACTGAAAGCACTAGCTTTCAGAGCGCCGCTCCTTCAGGTGGTTGATGAAGGAGCGTCGCTCCGAAAGCTAGTGTGCTTCCAATTAAACCTGTTGGACTATAACCTGGTGTTGTGTGATTTTTAACTTTGTACACCCCAGTCCAACACCGGCATCTCCAAATCATCACAAAGGAGGAAGGGCTCTCCTGATTCCCTGGCTAATACACATCCTTCAACCAGCAGCACCAGGAATACAGCGACTGGTCTTTCATTCATTATTTTACATGGGATCTTGCTGTGTACACATTAGGTGCTCAATTAGCATACTTTATTGTAATTGCCATTCAAAAGTATTTCATCGACTATGGAACACTGAGGATGTCTTGAATTCTTGTCAGTGGGAGAATCTGAATGGAAGTATTTCCTTTCTGTTTATCTTTGTGGATCAGTACTACCCACTGGTGTGTTTGGTGTGGACAGAGAGTCTGCATCAAGAGACATTAACCTCATGCTGGTATGGGACAGACTAAATGGACCAGCTGGTTCTTTCATGCCTCACAGATTTTCCTACGTTTGTGGTTTCTTTGTTGGTTAGTGAGGGGCTTGCGATCTCTTCAGCTTCTGGAGAGCAAATCCTTGGGTATATTCAAACATGAATTGGCCAATCAGTCCCTCGAGCCTGCCCTGCTGTATAGTTTAGACCATGTGAACTTAACTTTACCTTCCCATTTTTCTCCATATCCCTTGACACCCTTGCTTAAATAAAATCTGTCAATCTGAGTCTTGGGATTTTTAATTAACCCCATTCTCAACAGATTCTGGGATGGAAAATTTTAGGTTTCCAGATTTCTATGAACTTTTGCAGGAAAAAGTACCACCTGACATCACTGAAAAGCTTTGTTCTAATTCTAAGGTTCTTTCTTCCTTGTACTAGACTCTAACATGTGAGGAAACACTTCCTCTCTCTCTCTCTCTCTACTTCATTAAATCTTCAATCAAGTTAATTTTGAGCCACATTTCAAGTATTCAGCTTAAAAATTTCCATCCAGTTGATGCTAGTTGAAAATTTGCAATAGCCATTGGTTTTAAATTTCTTAATGCCAGTACTGAAGTGACACGGATAGGAAACGTATTGTCCTGTTATTGTTTTTTATCTTAACTTTTGAAATTGATATGTAACATATGTTTATTCAGTCACATCTGGTTCACATGCCCATTATTCAAGCCACAGTCATTTGATGCTCAAACATTAATGTGTCACTCAAGAGACCATTTGGCAGAGTGTAAACATAGGGATAGATCCTGACTTATGTAAAGCAGATGATAGTGAATCAACATCCTGGGTTACATTGAGCCAATGGATAGAAATGATCACTCAGAGCCAAGATCCATTCCATTAACTTTAGTTGTTTAAAAGGGCTGGAGTTTTATTCATTCTCTGGGTATGGACATTATGAACAAGGCTAAAATTACAGCCCATCTGTGGTTATCCTGAGGGGCAGCTTGGTACAACAGAATGCTCGACCAATCAAAACAGTGAAGAATCAAGGTTAGAATCAGACTGAGGCCCCATAGAGGACAGATTGGATAAAGTTGCTAGTTTCCTTTCTAAAGGATATTAATGAATCAGATGGGGCTTTACGACAAGCTAACAGTTTCATGGTCACTTCCTCATTTAGTTCCCAGATTTTTAAAACTGAATTCATATTCCCAAACTGTCATGTTGTGACTTAAACTCATACTGTGCAAAATATCTTTCCAGGCCTGAGGATTTCAGGTCTAGGAACACCAACCCATCCATTTGTAATTGACATGTGATCTGTTATTTTCAGAACAATCATTATTTACATTTGGCAAAAACAAATTTCAGATTTCATTACTTATCATGTTAAATCATGCACTGATCTCGAGAAATTAGACCGACTGTGTAACTGAGGGACTTGCAACTCACGAGCGTGCTTATAGCAGAGGCTGGACCCTCCCCGCTCTGCGTTCTGTTAATGTTGCCTGTTTGTTTTTCATGTATCCATATGGAGCTTTCAATATCGAAGAGTGCGCTAAGGTGCTCCATAGAGCCTGTAGCAAAAACAAACACTGAGCCAAAGAAAGCAAAATTCAGAGAGGTGACCAAGAAAAGGGTCTTAAAGGAGAAGAGAGAATTGGAGAGTTGGAGCAACGGCTGGGAGAGAATGCTGGAGCATGGACAACTGGAACATAAGCAGAGGGATGACCGTACAGGAGGACACTCAGAGGCACAGGAGGCCTGACTGGGAGGGAGATCTGTGGGGCTTCAGGATGCGAGAGTAGTCATGCAGTTCAAGTAGTTAAAGTAACAATGTTCAGCAACATAATGAGCTAAAAACAAGGAGGAGAATTTTAATTGAAAATGTTGGGGATGAGGTCCCAGGATCGATCAGGGTCAAAGTAATGTTGCCCTACAGGATTGCTGGCTAATTTCCCTTTCTTTGGAACCAATGGGAATGAAAATTGACACTTTCTGAAAGAGACAGTTCAGCTGTCTTGACAGTTTCACACCCTAGCAGCAAGGTGAAATCTACACCAACAACTGGGAGGACTTCTCTCTGTCTAACACATGCACACATACATCGCATACACAGACACACACACAGACACACACACACTCTCACACACACACATACATCACATACACAGACACATACACAGACAGACAGACACACACACTCTCTCTCACACACACACACACACACACACATACATCGCATACACAGACACACACACACACACACTCTCTCTCACACACACATACATCACATACACAGACACATACACAGACAGACAGACACACACACTCTCTCACACACACACACACACATACATCACATACACAGACACATACACAGACAGACAGACAGACACACACACTCTCTCTCTCACACACACACACACACACATACATCACATACACAGACACACACACAGACACATACACACACAGACACACACACATACACATACATCACATACACAGACACATACACACAGACACACACACATCACATACACAGACACACACACACGCACACTCTCACACACACAGACACACACACACGCGCACGCACACACACTCACACACACAGACACACATACATAGACCACACACTCACACAGACACACACACTCACACAGTCACACATATACACATACACATGCACACACACACAAGCACACGCACACATGCACACACAAGCACACACACAGACACACACACACACTCACACACACAGATACAAGCACACACGCAAACATAGACACACACACACACAAACACATGCACAGACACACAGACGCACACACACAGACACACACGCACACACAGACACACACACATGCACACACACTCACACAGACACACACACACAGACACGCGCACACACAGACACACACATATGCACACACACACAGACACACACACACAGACAAAACACAGACACGCACACACACACACACACACACGCACATGAATGTAATTCTACACATAAAAACTAAAAGCACTGTGGCTACTGTAAATCAGAAGCTAATACAGAGGTTGCTAGAAAACCTCGGCAGGTCTGGCAACGTCTATGCAGAGAAATCAAAGGTAATGTTTGGGTCCGGTGACCCTTCCTCAGAACTCTGAGGACCCGAAATGTTAACTTTGATTTCTCTTCACAGATGCCGTCAGACCTACTCAATATATACTTCTAACTATTTTTTGGATACTTACTGGTTAGGACAGTGCTTTTGGCAGCATCTGTTTCACCTTCACACTGGAGTAGAGTTAGACTGCAAGTAGGTCCATTCCTGAAGAAGGGTTATACTCGAAATGTTGACTTTTCCACCTCCTGAAGCTGCCTGGCTTGTTGTGTTCTTCCAGCCTCCTGCCTGTCTACTTTGGATTTCTGCATCCTCAGTATTTTTTTGTCTCAGGCTGAGTCTGTGAAGCAACCACACACCGTGACTTTTAGTTGAGAGTGTGGCGCTGGAAAAGCACAGCAGGTCAGGCAGCATCTGAGGAGCAGAAGAATCAACGTTTCGGGCAAAACACCAGCCCACACCTCACTCCTGGCACCTTCCCCTGCCACCTCAGGAAATGCAAAACCTGCGCCCACAGCACTCCCCACACCTCCATCCAAGGCCCCAAGGGAACCTTCCACATCAGTCATAAATTTACCTGTACTTCTACCAATGTCATCTACTGCATCTGTTGCGTCTGGTGTGGTCTCCCCTTCATCGGGGATTCAGGACGCCTTCTTGCAGATCGTTTCAGAGAACATCTCTGGGACATCCACACCCACCAACCCCACCGCCCCATGGCTGAACATTAACTCCTCCTCCCACTCCATCTAGGGCATGCAGGTCCTGGGCTCCCTCCACCACCAAACCGATACCACCCTACGCCTGGAGGAGGAACGCATCATATTCCGCCTTGGGACCCTGCAACCACACGGAATAAATGTGGATTTCAACAGCTTCCTCATTTTCCCTCCCCCCACATTATCCCAGTCCCAAGCCTCCAACTTGGCACCGCCCTCTGGACCCATCCATCACTGCCCCCTCCTGTTCCTTGGATGCTGCCTGATCTGCTGCGCTTTTCCAGCAACACATTTTCAGCACTAAACACCTTACAGCCAATATAGTTGTTTTGGATTAATGTTCCTGTTGTCATGTCGAAAACAATCCATACAGAGGAAGATACAAATTTGAATGTGCTCCCGACCTGTCAATATATTGTATTGATGTTGGTTGAGCGATTAACATTGGACCCAGGACATAGTGGAGAACTCCCCTGGTCTTCTTCAAAAGAGTTCTGTGGGATCTTCTACATCAATCCAACGGGACAAGTAAGGTCTCAGTCTAGATTGGGAGCTGACTGTCTGTTAGCTTCTTTTGCCCTGGCGTACCTACAGAGATAAATGGATTGAACAGCTATTTGTCTCACGTTAACTTCTGGGATCTTGCTATACACAGGTTGGTTCCCATGTTTTTCTAGGTAACAGCAGTGTAGCTGTTTAGATACCCAAAGCCACTTCCAGTATCTGTACAGCTGCATTTGGCTTTGATATTTGAAAAATGGCCCATCAAGTCATGAGACTGAAGAGCATTGCCAGCTGTGAGAGGGAAACATAGTCTCCAGCTCAATGAATCATCACAGTTACATCACAAGCCAAAGGCAATGCTGCATTTAATTACTTCCAATAGACAGTTCTTTCTTTTGAATGAAGTATACCTGGAGAGGAACGTTGTTGAGTGTTTCCTTAAATAAATCAAGCTGCAATTTTCCAGGAAACAGTTTCTCGGGTGGGAATGGGTCTAAATAAGCAGTGTGTTTCTTTGAGACAACGCTGAGCTTGTGACTGGATGAGTCATCATTTTTGCATAGCTTTCTGCTACTGTTGAGATGCAGTTACAGTTCCAAAAGTAACACAGGAGAGACAGTGGGTAGTAGTGTGATTTGGAGACTCTCCTAATGTCTGCAGGAATACAACTATTTTAAATACCACAATAAATGCAATAGTTCCTATCAAAGTTGATGTGCCTAACTTTATTCATGCCTTTGTCAAGCCTTAAACACTGGAGACTGACATTTTCCTGATTTGTGTTTCTTAACACAGAATTATCACTCTCTACTCAATTGGGAAGAAGCGTAGCTAGAATTTGCTTGAAAATCTCTAACTAGTTTACACACAGATGGACGATAACGCACAGTTACAGAGTATTTGTGTTCACATTGTGAGTGTGGAAGGCTGCTGCTCCTGAACTTACAAACAAGGGTTAGGAATGGCCATTCAGCTTTCAAAGCTGCTCTGCCATTCAGTAGATCGTGGTTAGAGACAAAAAAACCCTGCAGATGCTGGAATCCAAAGTAGACGTGCAGGAGGCTGAAAGAACACAGCAAACCAGGTACCTGATGTTGAGCCCTTCACACACTCTCCTCATTCCTGAAGAAGGGCTCATGCCCGAAACGTCGAATCTCCTGTTCCTTGGATGCTGCCTGACCTGCTGCGCTTTTCCAGCAACACATTTTCAGCTCTGATCTCCAGCATCTGCAGTCCTCAATTTCTCCTCGAAGGTACCTGATGTTGCCTGGCTTGCTGTGTTCTTCAAGCCTCCTCCCTGTCTACATTCAATAGATCTTGGCTGTTCTGACTGTAATCCCAACTCCACATTCTCACCTACCCCGATAACCTCTCATCCCTTTGATTAACAAAAATAGATCTACCTCTGCCTTAAAAATATTGAAGGATCATTACAGTTACATCACAAGCCAAAGGCTTCGCCTCCTTTTCTGGGAGAGAATTCCAAAGTCTCACTGCCCTCTGGGAGACAACATGACACCTCATCCCTGTTTTAAATTGGTGATCCCCGATTATTAAACAGTGACACCTAGTTTTTGATTCTCCTACAAGATGAAACCTCCTCTCAACATCTAATATTTCCAGGCCTCTCAGGATCTATGTGTTTCAGTCAAGCCACCTTTTAATTTTCTGATCACCAGCAGATATAAACCTAACATGTCCACCCTTTCCTCCTCAGACAAGACTCTCATTCCAGATATTAGTCACGTAAACCTTCTCTGAACTGTGTTCAACAGATTAACATCCTATCACAACAAGGTGACCAATGCATGACACCAGATGCTGTCTCACTGTATCACTGAAACATAATCTCCCTACTTGACAATTCAGTTTCCCTCAAGATAAATGATAACATTCTAATAGTTTTCCTAATTACTTGCAGTACCATCATACTGGCCTGTTATGATTCCTTTGCATCTCACAGTTCTACAATCTCTCAGTAACTGTGATTGGATTCTTACACAGATCTGAATGACGGCTGTGACAGAACTGTGTAAGAATTCCAGGAAGGAAGTGGATGGGGACATGGGGGGAAAGAAGCTCTCCCTGTGTTAGGCAGAGCTCAGCTGTGTCGGTGACACAAGGCAGACAGGGGTCTCATTGGCACCTGCTTTCAGTGGATGAGAGGACAGTGACAAGATGTGGGCAGAGTAGCAGTAATCTAGAGATGTTGTTCAAACAGTATGTAGCTATGGACCCAAACTGTGTAGGTTGGTGGTTAACAGCGACCACAAGAGAATAAGTTTTTTATGCACAAAGGAGAATCAATCATGCTGTCTGCATTCTATCAGCAATGTGGCTTTGTGGCTGCTATTAGTGAGGGGCAACATTGATTACCAAGCTTTGGCTTAACACAGTCTCTTGATGCTGAGGTGCTGCAAATGTTGTCATATTAATGTTATAATCTCTGATGTTATCATTTGGCGAGTCAAATCCCAGACAGAAATCTGGCTTGTCAGATCAAATTTTGTTTTTTATTTTTGTTTGAATGAGTTTACCTTTCCCTGAAACACCAGAACATAATGCTGCAGATTTGATTTTAAAACTAAAACAGAAGTTTATTACATAAAAGAAACGAAGATACAATAGTATAAAGCAAACAATTTAAAGATTTCAAACACAGATTAAAATACAATCCCATTAATCCCAGCAGCACCACGTCACATAACTCACACATTCCTTTCGAAATTACATCTATAGGGTTTAAATTAACTGTCATCTCTATTCTCAGTCTTAAGAATCTTAAGAATCTTTCTTGAATATTCATACAACTGAGTTTAGGCTTTCTTAGCCTCAAATAATCCCTTCTGGTTTGTAACCAAGCACACCTTGGTCTGGGGCTTTCAAACTAAACTCCTTACATTGATTTGGAGATGCCGATATTGGATTGGGGTGGACAAAGTTAAAAATCACACAACACCAGGTTATAGTCCAACAGTATTAATTGGAAGCACTAACTTTTGGAACAACGGTCCTTCATCAGGCGGTAATGGACTACCTGATGAAGGAGCATCGCTCCGAAAGCTAGTGCTTCCAATTAAACCTGTTGGACTATAACCTGGCGTTGTGTGATTTTTAACTCCTTACATTGAGATAGCCTATTTGTTAAGCATTTTGAACTATCTTCCTTTTACAGACAAAGCTGTTTAATAATCCAGCTTTAACCATAACTTCTACAAAATGAAACCGATAATCTTTCTTCGAGCTACAGAGTTTCCCCACGCCAAAGAAAAACACCATCCTAGATTCTTCAAAATGAAGTCTAACGCTGTTTACTTGTGAAAAACACTCCTGGTGTAGCATTTCCCATTCGCTTTCAAAATCAATACTTCTCATACCTCTCATACTGTGCTTTTCTTTTAACTTGGCTTCAGGAAGTCTTACATGTTATTCATTAAATCTCTTCTCACATACAAAGAACAAATCCAACATGCCACTAGTACAAAAATCCAAACTGTAAAATAAATGATAGTAAAATAGACATAAATCACACATCTTGCATCACATAAATAATCAACAAAAACAAATAGCAGAAGAAATAATGTTACTTAAAATAATTAATTCAAAGATGAGCCAAAAACAACCACAGGATTAGGTACCTTCTTATAATTCAAATTTACCACATTTCATTTCAAGATGAACAAGTAAATACTTTGTAGTATTTAATAGGACCGATATAACAGGCAAAGTTACACTTGCCAAAATTTTCAAAAAGGTACAAACACTTTTGAGGACGTTCTAACAGCTTTTGATAACAACCTCAGTCTAAGAACAAAGTCCTTGAAAGAGCAATATTTAGCAGACTCAGTGAATGGGCAAAACTGCAACAGATGGAGTTCAATGTAACTAAGTGTGAGGTTACCCATTTTGGACTGAAAAAGAATTAGGTACTTTGCAATGCTATGAAGTTATATATAATAGATGTCCAAAGAGATCCGGGGTTTCAGATGCATAATTTGGGGATGCCGGTGTTGGGCTGGCATGTATAAAGTTAAAAATTACACAACACCAGGTTATAGTCCAACAGGTTTAATTGGAAGCACTAGCTTTCGGAGCGACGCTCCTTCATCAGGTGGTTGTGGAGAATAAGATTGTAAGACACAGAATTTATAGCAAAAGTTTACAGTGTGATGTAACTGAAATTATATGTTGAAAAAGATCTGGATTGTTTGCTGAGTCTCTCATCCTTTAGAATGTCCATGTTGGTTTCAGTTCTTTCATATGTAAAGTGCAAACATTTTTTTAAAAGTTACATCCCCAAGTGAACTTTAACAGTTGGTGTCATGTTGGCCGAGGGTGTGAGCCTGTCTGTGCTACAATGGACAGACTGATTCTCATCTAAAAAACAGATTTCGGAATCTTACATGAAGAGGGGTGGGGTGGGGTGTTATGAGTGTCTGTGAGAGAGTGTGTGTGTCAGTGTAAAGGAGTATAGGTCTGCTAGAGGGTGAATGTGGGAATGTGTGTGTGAGTGTATAAGAGAGGGTCTGCATGAGTGTGTGTGTCTGTGGGAGTGTGTGTATGTGTGTGCGTGTGTGTGTCTGTCTGTCTATGTTACAATCTTATACTCCACAACCACCTGATGAAGGAGCACAGCTTCAAAAGCTAGTGCTTCCAATTAAACCTGTTGGACTATAACCTGGTGTTGTGTGATTTTTAACGTCAGATGCATAGATCATTAAAGTGCCATGAGCAGTTGCAAAAAATAATCAAGACAACTAATGACTTTTATGGCTTTTATATTTCTGGGACTGGAGTATGAGGATGCGTAACTTATGCTTCAGTAATACAACACTCTGGTTAAGACTGTACTTGGAGTACTATGGCATGATCAGGGCACCCTCCCTTGGAAGGATATTTTGGCTTTAGAGGCAGTGCAACATAGGTTTACAAGAAGAGATACCTGTATTTCAGAGGTTGTTCTAAGGAGAGAATAAATTATACCAGTGTACTCGAAAATTTAGAAGGGTAATAGGTAATTTGATTGAAGTCTTCAAGGTATTAACAGGAAAAGCCTGGATAAATAAAGATAAGCCTTCCCACTAGTTGGTGATTCAACAACTTTTGGGGATACTTTTGCATTTCCTCCCACAGTTCAAAGATGTGCAGGTTAGGTGGATTGGCCATGCTAAATTGCACACAGTGTTCAGGGATGTGTAGGTTAGGTGGATCAGACATGGGAAATGCAGGGTTACAAGGATAGAGTAGGGAAGTGGTCTGGGTGGGATGCTCTTTGGTGGGTCGGTGTGGACACAATGGGCTGAATGGCCTGCTTCCAGACTGTAGGGATTCTATGATTCTCTGAACTAGGGGCTCAATCTAAAAATCCATACCATTCAGAGAGATATTACGACACACAAATGGCAGTTATAGAGTCATAGAGTCATAGAGATGTACAGCATGGAAACAGACCCTTCGGTCCAACCCATCCATGCTGACCAGATATCCCAACCCAATCTAGTCCCACTTGCCAGCACCCAGCCCATATCCCTCCAAACTCTTCCTATTCATATACCCATCCATCCGAGATGAATTGTTAGTTTTAATTCTGAGATAGATGCATGTTGGTTAAGCAATGATATTAAAGGATATGGGCCAAAGGCATGTATATGGAATCAGGCCATAGATTAATGATCTCATTGAATGGTGGAACAAGCTTGAGGGACTGAAATATCTTCACCTGTTCCCATGCTCCTAATTTTTAATGGCTTGTTCATATTAGTGGAAAACTGACTATGGAGTTTATATATAATTATATATTAGAGATAATTCTTAGAATTGTTGCCAATGCCTTTTCCGATTTATTACAGTCCAAGGAAAATTTGACTTTGAACAAAACAATTTAAATTGTGCTGGATGGAGAAACTAGGAAGACTTACAGAGAAAGGAAAAGGATACCTTATCATAGGAGAGCAACAGAATCAATTGAATTTATATGTAAACTCTCTAGAGACACGCAATAACCAAATAAGATGATCCACGAAGTTCTGTTGCAGAAGCACTTCATCTTGCATTGATCACACTGTAGGTAATTGCATTGGTGATTGTGTGAACAACACATGGATGATTATGGACTCAAAACATTGATTTTGTTTCTGTCTCCCCACAGATGAGACTATATCTGCTGAGTATTTGCAGAATTCTTACCTGGGCAGCTCTGGTGAGGTTATTAGATATATAGTTCCTGTGCAGTCATGCTTTATGAGTCAAACTATTAACAATCATCTGCTCATCCATTCCTTCCCTCTGATGGCAGGCTTATATTCACTAGAGTTTAGAAGGATGAGGTGCAGAGGGGGGACAGTGAGATCTCACAGAAACCTATAAAATTCTGTCAGGATTTGACTGGGTAAACACAGAAAAGATATTCCTCATGATAAGGAGAGTCCAGAACTAGGGGTCACAGACTGAGAATACAGGCTAAGTCACTTCAAGCTGACATACGGAGAAATTTCTTCACCCAGAGCAGTGAGCCTGTGGAGTTCTCTGTTCAGGTCAAATCATTGAATGTTTTCAAGAAGGAGCTAGATATGGTTCTTCGGGCTAAAGGGATCAAAATAGGTAAAAGTGAGGATTGCAGATGCTGGAAATCAGTGTCTAGATTAGAGTGGTGCTGGAAAAGCACAGCAGGTCAGGCAGCATCTGAGGAGCAGGAGCCTGGGGTGAAAGTAGGAACAGGATATTGAGTTGGATAATCATTTATTATTGCATTGAATGGTAGAGCATACTCAGAGGCTGAATAGCCTACTCTTGTTCCTATTTCTGTATTTTTTTCACTGAAAGAAATATTGTTTGGAGAACATTTTATCCATAGCTGGAAAGGGGAGAAAGAGGCGGCATTGGAAACCCTGGAAGCAGCAACTGCATGCCTTTCAGCTATTTTTCAATTCCCAAGTGTAATGTTAGTGTTTCCAGTCAGGGTGTAGCTCCTCTTTCAAAACTGCCTCTACGTGGTATTGGAAAGCGCCAATATCACCTGTCCAACAACCATGGAGCCAATGGGTAGCATGCTATACCTGTCATCCAACTCTTGCAGTTTTCCAAAAAAAAGTGCAAGGGAATATTTAACTCAATGTTGTACCTTATTCTTTCCATCAGGGATTACTGCCTGGGACAGTATTTATTGCCCGTCCCTAACAGGCTTTGAAAAGGTGGTGGTGAGCCGCCTTCTTGAACTGCTGCAGACCCACAAAACTGTTGTGGAAGGAACTGCAGGAATTTGACATAGTGACAGGGAAGGAACAGCAATGTAAGGGGAGGCAAATGCCTACTGGTAGTACTGTTGGTCCGTTAATCTAGAGACACAGGTCACGTTCCTGGGGAACAGCAGATGGAGGAATTTGAATTCAATAAATATTCTCGATTTAAGAGTCTAATGATGACCATGAATCCATTGTTGACTGTTGGAAAATCGCATCTGGTTTCACTAATGTCCTTTAGAGAAGGAAATCTGCCATCCTTAACTGGTCTGGCCAACATGTGACTCCAGATCCACAACAATGTGGATGCCCTCTGGTAAATGCTGGTCTGGCCGACGATGTCCTCCTATGAATGATATTTTTAAAAATTCCAAGTCAGGATGGTGAATGGACAATCATGGAGCAACCGTGTGGTATTTATATAGAAGGAATACTTTTCAGATATGCAGCTGTTGGGAATATTTGGTTTGCTTGCCCTAACTTTCATTCCTTTTACTCTTACAGGTTCTGCGTGTTTGTGAAAAAGGGACAGCAGAGTTTCTTCATGCTGGAGAGGATAGAGAAAAGACATTCAACAGAAATGCTTTATTCTTGTGGCAACAGACATAGAAGAAAGGAGCTATCCTCCTCCCAGAAAAGTCAGAGAAGTTCCTTCAGTAAAAGCAACAAGAAATCCAGGAAGTTGGGGGTGATTTCAAGGACATTCTTACTGTGTAATTCAAAGAGCAATGATGACAGAGCAAGTAGTGAAGAAAATGACTCTGCCTCAAAAGATCAAGTGTCTGAAGGCGCTAGTGAATTAAATGGTCTCCAGTCACAGACACGATCACAAGCCCCACGGGAGAGCCTCACAATAAAGGCCCTTGCCATTCAAAATGAGCTGAAACCCGGTGACGTTGCTGAATCGGGAATGGATATCAAGAAAGAGTGTTCTGTTCAGGTGAGTACATGCATGGACCCAAGATTAGAAAACACAGAAACTACAAATGTAGGGAAATACTGCATTGGGCACCCACTTATGGCTATGACACTGTGGATAGAATCTTTTGCGAAAGAGTTATCCTCTCACGAGAAAAGTACTAACCAACCTGACAAGTAGACTTTTCTCCCACCTTCTGAAGATTGCATGATCAGATGCTGGGATTTTTAACAGTTTAATATCAATATTGCAATCCTGTGCAATTTTAAGCATGGGTCACAGTGTATAATTTATAGATCATTTCATGGCAACCTTTCCCAGTCCAACATTGGGTGGAGACCGGAATGCACCACACAGAGATGGTTAAATCAGTCCTGCTCCCTGATGAGTTACAAGCCCCTCCCTCCACCCTGAATATATAGGCAGTGCCCACCCTGAATACATAGGTAGTCCCACCCTGAATATATAGGGTGGCATGGTGGCTCAGTGGTTAGCACTGCTGCCTCACAGCACCAAGGTCCCAGGTTCGATTCCAGTCTCGGCTGACAGTCTGTGTGGAGTTTGTACATTCTCCCCGTGTCTGTGTGTGTTTCCTCTGGGCGCTCCGGTTTCCTCCCACAGTCCAAAGATGTGCAGGTCAGGTGAATTGACCATGCTAAATTGCCCGAAGTGTTAGGTGTATTAGTCAGAGGGAAATGGGTCTGGGTGGGTTACTCTTTGTGGGGTCGGTGTGGGCTAGTTGGGCCGAAGGGCCTGTTTCACACTGTAGGGAATCTAATCTAATATATAGGCAGTATCCACCCTGAATATATAGGCAGTGCCCACCCTGAACATATAAGTAGTCTCAATCCTGAATATATAGGCAGTCCCATCCTGAATATAGTCTGTCCCCACCGTGAATATATAGGTAGTCTCACCCTGAATATATAGGCAGTATCCACCCTGAATATACAGGCCGTTCAATCCAGAATATATAGGCAGTCCCCACCCTGAATATATAGGTACCCACCCTGAATATATAGGCAGTTCAACCCAGAATATACAGGTAGTCCCCACCCTGAATGTATAGGCAGTCCCAACCTGAATATATAAGTAGTCTCAACCTTGAATATATAGGCAGTCCCCACCCTGAATATATAGGCAGTCACAACCATGAATATATAGGTAGTCCCAACCCTGAATATATAGGCAGTCCCACCCAGAACATATAGGCAGTGCCCACCCTGAATATATAGGCAGTGCCCACCGTAAATATATAGGCAGTCCCAACGCTGAATATATAGGCAGCCCCCACCCTGAATATATAGGTAGTCAACACCCTGAATATATAGACAGTCCCCACCCTGAATATATAGGCAGTCCCAACCCTAGACATATAGGTAGTCCCCCACCATGAATACATAGGCAGTGCCCACCCTGCATATATAGGCAGTCCCCACCCTGAATACATAGGCAGTGCCCTCCCTGAATATATAGGCAGTGCCCACCCTGAATATATAGGCAGTACCACCCTCAATACATAGCCAGCCCCCACCTGGAATATATAGACAGTCCCCACCCTGAATATATAGGCATTACCACCCTGAATATATAGGCAGCCCCCACCCTGAATATATAGGCAGTGCCCTCCCTGAATATACAGGCAATCCCCACCCTGAATATATAGGTAGTTCCGACCCTGAATATATAGGCAGTGCCCTCACTGAATATATAGGCAGTGTCCACACTGAATATATAGGCAGTACCACCCTGAATATATAGGTAGTCCCCTCCCTGAATATATAGGCAGTGCCCACACTGAATATATAGGCGATGTCCACACTGAATATATAGGCAGTACTACCCTGAATATATAGGCAGTGCCCACCCTGAATATATAGGTAGTCCCCACCCTGAATATATAAGTAGTCTCAACCCTGAATATATAGGCAGTCTCTTTGTATTGGGCAGCTACAACTTAGGTGCTTGACAATGTGTTGGTGCTGCTGGTCTGTTTCTGATCTGACAATTCCAGCTGATGTCAAGACAGATCCCAGACTGAAACCTAACTTGATAGATCATGCTTGTTTTGTTTTGGTTTTAATGTGGTGGTCTGTCACTGAAATATAAGCATGCAATGTTGTGGATATTTTAAAAACTAAAACCAGATCCCAACCCTTTCACAACCAAACAGAAAGAATACAAAATAGAATAAACCACTCTTAAAGACTTTGAAACACATTCGTCTTAAAAACACTCTTTTACAGATTTTTCAATACCCTGATAACCGAAAGTATCCCTCGTATAGTACTCATGACAGAAAATCTCTTTCTCTAATGTATAACTGGAATTTAACTCCCAGTTTGGGGAATCTATTAGCTTCTCCCTGGAGGTGTCATGCACCTGAATGTAAATGCTTTCAACTTTAAATAGCTTCTTCAGAGTTTTATCCCAGCATTTTGAGTCTGGGGCGACCATTAACCTCCTTACTTTAAGGTCATCCCCGGTTAATAATTGTAATTATCTTTTCCCTCTCTAAGGTATATATTTACACAAAAATGTCTGTACAACTGCCCAAAACTAACAGATCACTGAGAAACGTTTCTCCCTATCTAAGTTATGGGTATTTCCCCTAAGCTTAACAAAAACGTGTTCAGAAATTTCTTACTGAAACCTTGAGACAGAATGATTTACCTTGTTTGATCGTAAATGCTTCTAATAGAAATAAAAAGCCATTAGTTCTGAAAACTAGCACTCACAAGCAACATTTCCCTCGTTTCTTTTTGGCTGTGCAGATCTTAGGTCCACACATGACAGTGGCTTCTGCATACAGAGGTCAGTGTGCCAACACGTTGGTTTGTATACACTGAACTTCAGCTGTGCAGCTTAGAGGGAACAAAGCTCGCAAGCTGTTTTATAAAAGACCACCATGGCTACAGAAACATTCATAAGTTAATTATTAGTTCCTTCAAATGCACAGCAGAAACCCATCTGCCACTCCTTAAAAATCCATACCTAACACAGATAATATTAAATATATAATTATATCATACAGTCTACATCATACTGTGTATGCGTGCTCACTGTTCCACCTAGTGGTCATGTAGGCTATGCTTATGGTCAAACTGTCACTGTTCCAACAAGATCACAACTTAATTACATAAAATTAGGATTTTTCAGTCAAATGCATCTGCTCTGAACGAACCACAATAGGAAACAATTATTACATTTGTAGCAGCATAGATTTTAAACTGCTCCCCTCCCCCCTTCCCAAATCTTCTGATCTGCTGAAGGATTTGGAGAGGCTGTTTAGCACATGTGTGTTAAATGTAGTTGCTCTCCAAACATTTTCATCCACAGAACTAGGGAAAAGTGCATAACCCACAGCAACTCATAGCCTGCATTGACTGATAGAAGAAGTTTACTGATAAATCAACCACAAACAGATCAGTGTTCATGCTTACATTTTCTCCCTCGAACCACAGTAGTCCTTTGTGTTCAGACATTCCTTCTATCTTTGTGATGCTTATGCTGGTCATATTTTATATTGATTTTATGAAACCAACTTTCCCCGATAAAGTGACGCTTTGTTGAATGCTTGCTGTTTTTTTGCAGCTCCTATTACATAACTGAATTTTGTGTCACATTGCCTTAAGTCATACAACCTTTCCTGTATGTTTACAGAAAACTCTGTATAAAGCTGCTCCAGTTCGAGGAGGTAAATGTAGTGCAAGGTGTAGCGCCAAATAAAATACACAGTATCAACGGACAGCAGGGAGTAATGGTCAGGGTATCTTGATGGAGTTCACAGTGCGAGAGACAAGGAGAAAGTGAGGACTGCAGATGCTGGAGATCAGAGCTGAAAATGTGTTGTTGGAAAAGCGCAGCAGGTCAGGCAGCATCCAAGGAACAGGAGATTTGACGTTTTGGGCTTGAGCCCTTCTTCAGGAATGGGAGGAAGACAGCTTCTTCAAGGAAGTCATCCTTGTAAGAGGATTCGCAGTAGGTTAAAATCTTCGAGGAGAAACTGAGGACTGCAGATGCTGGAGATCAGAGCTGAAAATGTGTTGCTGGAAAAGCGCAGCAGGTCAGGCAGCATCCAAAGAGCAGGAGAATCGATGTTTTGGGCATGAGCCCTTCTTCAGGAATGGGCTGAAGATGGGCTCATGCCCGAAACATCGATTCTCCTGCTCTTTGGATGCTGCCTGACCTGCTGCGCTTTTTCAGCAACAAATTTTCAGTGCTAGAGACAATACTGGATAGAGTTGACAAGGGTTCGAAGCCCTGGAGCTGCTTCCTAATCTGTGTTGGATGATCTGCTCTAAGCAATGGTTCCAACAGAAGTTGACATTTAATGTTAGTTGCTTCAAGTCATGGTTCCACGCAGCCTGCAGTGACCTATTGCCAGAAGCAATGTACATTACAGTGGTGCTGGAAAAGCACGGCAGTTCAGGCAGCATCCAAGGAGCAGTAAAATCGATGTTTTGGGCAAAGGCACCTCATCAGGAATACAGGCAGAGAGCCCTTCAGGCTCTCTATATTCCTGATGAGGTGCTCTTACCTGAAATGTCGATTTTCCTGCTCCTCGGATGCTGCCTGAACTGCTGTGCTTTTCCAGCACCACTCTAATCTAGACTCTGGTTTCCAGCATCAGCAGTCATTGTTTTTACCTGGAAGCAATGTGAATGTAGACTTCAGTTGAAATGCCCTCAACTGTTCACTAACCCATCAATACTCACTGTTCTGGTTTATCGTGTGGTTTATGTAACAGATCATAATAGAAAGTAAGGTGCAGAAGTCAAAATAATTAAGAGATTGGTGCAACTGTGGGTCGGTCAAATTCATCTCAGTATTGTGAAAAGTTGTGCTAAACCTGTTTTGCTTAGAAACGTCCAAAAAAACCTATGAATAACAGCTGAGGATCCTGCGAAAAGTAGGAACGAATTAATTTCAAAATTCAGTGGAGGGGAAAAGAGCAGGAGGATAACAGAAATAATGCTCATTCTCAAAACTGGTGACAGGAGAGAAAATCAATAGCTCATATGCCATGTCTTGTCATTGGTAACTTGCTATGAAAGTTGTACAAAAGTGGAAAGTTATGAGTGGACATTTGATAGAGCAGGTATTTTTTTCTGATCTACTGACTCAGCGCTGACCCCATCAAACATTACTGGGTTAGCCTAAGTAGCATACTCAAGCAGAGATCCTGACATATTCCTCTGAATGGGGGGAGGACAAGGAATAAAATGACAAGGCATCTGGATGAGTATATGAACAGGAAGGGTTGAGAGGATATGGGCCGGATGCTAGCAAATGGGACTAATTTGGGTTGGGATATCTGGTCGGCATGGACGGGTTGGACCGAAGGGTCTGCCTCCGTGCTGTACTCTGTGACTGTATAAATGCCCACAGCAGTTCAAGGGGATCACTGTTCCAAAGTTCAATAGAAAGGAGTGAGCATTGTTGGAGAGCATTGGAGACATCAACGGCAGGGGAGACAGGCTGTAGGTTTCAGCAGTATGGCCAGGGTTGGGAGCCTGAGTGTGACAAACGACGCAGCCAGGCCCAGAGAAAGGAGATGGCCTGGGCAGTCAGTCAAAGAGGAGCAAGGTGGAGAGTTAAGTGACAGGAAGTTCAGGATCATGCCTGGGGACTGAAAGAAGATGTTTCACAAAGCAATCACTCATCTTCTGCTCAATATACAGAAGACCACAATGTGAGCAAAAGATGCAGTAAAATAAATATAGCTGAAAAAAAGACATATTTTGTTGAAGCATTTTGTCTTACACTCATCAGAACAATTTGCAAAAAATACCAAAATTAAAAATAGTATCTGTTTTCGAAGAGGGTGCTGATAGATTAGCAAGTGGACTCTCCAATTACAAATGCATCAACATGGCGAATGCATCAGTCAAGGATGACTGAGAAATAAACCAAAGAATAGCTGCCTCCTATTTTATTGAGTTAAAACAGACACAAATAGATGCCTTTGAATCCTCCCACTTCCTTCAGACCAAAGCACACCCACATGGGCCCCAGCTATACCTACCTCTTCATCGGATGTATGGAACAGTCCTTCTTCTGTAGTTACACTGGCACCACTCCCCACCTTTTCCTCCGCTACATTGATGACTGTTTCAGCATCACCTCGTGCTCCCATTAGGATTTTGAACAGTTCATCAACTTCATTAACACCTTCCACCCTGACCTCAAGTTCACCTGGATTATATCAGACACCTCCATCTGTCTCCATCTCCGGTGACTGACTCAACACAGACATCTATTTCAAACCCACTGACTCCCACAGCTATCTGGACTACACCTCCTCCCACCTCCCCCCACCCCCCCCATAAAAATGTGATCGCTTTGTGAGAAACAAAGCTCACTCACTTCAATAATTTCAGTCCGAGACAAGATCTGAATCAGTAGTGTCATTTATTTCACACTTGCAAGTGGGTGTGATGTCCACAAGGCAGGGACAAAACACACTGAATTCAACAAATACTCGATATTTATATAATTTGGTTCCTACATATTTTTTCTTATTTCATTGTTGCCCCCCCTATTCACACCCTCCACTTCCCTAAGCCCAGTATCCATTACTGCTGTTTATCTCTTGTCTTATCCGGCCTTGTCTGTGACAAAATGCATATTTCTGGCGTCACAAGGGCATTTGACCTCATCCTGCTGTGGGTTATTGTTAGGCATTTCTTGCCTTACCATTATCTACTCCCTCCATCTGTGCTGCCCCTCACAGCATCTTATCACTAAGCCCTTTTAATTGCGGTTTGTTCCTGTGTTTCTGTAAAAGTGGGAAACTGATGTTTATACCTATTGTTTATACAGGCGTATCTGGTTTAACTGCCTCCCCTCACAGTATTTTATCGAGTGCCTGTATTTCTACCATTGTCTCACAATCCCGTTTCTTTCTTGCATACATTTTTACTCATACAAAAAAAAATTATGCATTTCCTCCACATAGTTTCCATTCTTGTTGACTCAGCTCTTGGCTGAAACAATTACACACTGATGTGAGTTCACTTATTTTTATATAATCAATTATAATTGCAGAAGTAACATTAATTTACCTATATCCCACACCTTACTCCCAATTCCCCCAATACTCCCAACCCCACTTTGTCTGCTCCCAGGAGGAGCAATTCCATCGTGGAACATTTCGAATGGCCTCCTATTTCAAGGACCGCAATTTCCACTCCCATGTGGTCAACAATGCCCTTTCAGCACACTTCTGCCCTTTAACCTCACCCCTCCAATTGCAACAAGGACGGAACCCCCACCCCCCCAGTTCTCACCTTCCAACCTGCAGATACAACGCATCATCCTCTGACATTTCCGCCACCTTCAGTCAGATCCTATCACCAGAGATATGTTTCCCTCCCCTCCCCTTTCAACATTCTTCAGAGACCATTCCCTCTGTGTCTCCCTTGTTAGGTCCATGCCCCCCATTAACGCACCCTCCAGTCCCGGCACCTTCCCTTGCCACCACAGGAAGTGTAAAACCTGCACCCACACCTTCCCCCTCACTTCCTCGAAGGCGCAAAGGATCTTTCCACATCCGGCAGAGATTTGCCTGCACATACAAACATCTTCTCTACTGTGTCTGTTACTCTCGATGTGATCTCCTGTACGTGGGGAGATAGGACGCCAAATTGCAGAACGATTTAGGGAACATCTCTGGGACACACACGCACCCAATAACCCCACCGCACTGTGGCTGACTACTTCAACTCCCCCTCCCACTCCGCCAAGGACATGCATGTCCTGGGCCTTCTTCACTGCCAAATCCTAGCCACCTGACGACTGCAGGAAAAACGTATCATCTTCCACCTTGGAACCCTCCAACCACACATCGACTTCACTAGTTTCCTCATCTCCCTCCCCCACCTCATCTCAGATCCAACCCTCCAACTTGGTACTGCCCTCTTGACCTGTCCCACCTATCTATCTTCCCTCCCACCTATCTGGTCCACTCTCCCCTCCTATCACTATCACCCCCACCCGCATTTATGTATCACCTTCCAGCTATCTTCCCACCACAGTGAACCCCACCCTCCAATTTATCTCTCAGCCCCCTTCCCACCCCCCATTCTTGATGAAGGGCTTATGTCCAAAATGTCAATTCTCCTGCTCCTCAGATGCTGCCTGACCTGCTGTGCTTTTCCAGCACCACACTTTTCGACAAATAGATACATACATTGTAAGGAGACAGCCATTTATTGCTCAAGCATTGCCCTGAAAATTGAACCAATCAGAATCAACCTACCTACTTTAAATTTAAACAAAATCTGGCAGTTAACTGTCAGTCATCACTAATTGATGTATTTGTCATGGGAAGATCTTTACCAATCAAAGTTTACTTGCCAACTAAATAGCACTTCTCTCTCTCAAGGTATAAATATTGTTTTCCCATTACTTTATTATTTCTGGCAAAATGTCCTGTGAATACAAGATGAAAAACTTTGACAAAATGTAAGAGTATTCAACTTCACTCAAGTTCTGTTTTTCCAAACATCGAACAGAAGACTAAATTATAAGTAAATCACAGGCTGCATGTGTTAGTCACTCCTCAAGGATCATACAGAGATATAAATATTATAAAGGTCACTGGAACCTGTAGAGCCAACACCACATGCAACCAGTGAGGTCTAGTATAGGAGTAAACCAGCTCATGTTCCTGTGAGTTAACTATCAGCAGCGCCTCCACTGATCACATGGTTAATTGTATTTGGGTATCACAAATTGTGTGAATTATGTATGTTCCACTTCTTAATGGTTTGCCCATGCTCCTTCAAAATATTCCTTAAAAGCTCACTTTTTGATAAATATTTGCCCATTCATCTTCATAGCTGAGACTGTCTTGCTGGAAAAGCACGGCAGGTCAGGCAGCATCCGAGGAGCATGAGAGTCAACGTTTCGGGCATAACCCCTTCATCAGGAATAAGGCTTGTGGGCTGGGGTTGAGAGATAAATGGGAGAAGGGTGGGGTGGATAGCTGAGAAAGTGATGGGCTTTTTTTAAATTTAAAAATTCGTGGGAAGTGGGAGTCACAGGCTGGGCCTGTGTTTACTCAGAGGTGTGGGGGGGGCGACTGTATTTCCCATGGCCAATCCACCTTAACTGCACGTCTTTGGACTCCATGGAAGGAAACCAAGTCACCTGGAGAAAACCCGTGCAGACATGGGGAGAATGTGCAAACTCCACACAGACAATCGCCTGAGGCTGGGTCCCTGACGCTGTGCTGCAGCAGTGCTAACCACTGGGCCACTGTGCTGCCTGGTCAGATTCCGTTGAAATACTTCAGAACATCTAACTGAGAAAGAAAATTATAAAATGCAAATTGTTATAGAATGCTTGTGATACAACCTTTATGCCACCACATTGAAAATAACCTTCACAAAAGAAACTCAGTTTTGGAATTACAAATGTCTTTTTTATATTTGGAATGTATACTCAACTTGTAGAATAATTTGTAGAGCAGTAAGCCATTTTGACATAAACGTATCTCAGAAACTGAATTCATTGTATGTATCCAATTGCTCTGGATAATGTGAGTCTAAAGCACATGTATTGTTTTGACAGGAGTCTGCAGTAGGAACCTGCAGGTTGTACATAGCCACAGGAGACCAGGAGCTAGGGATTCGGACCAGTGTGAATGGAAAGGAACCGTCAACTGTAACCGTTAGCCATGTGATCAGCGGAGGGGCTGCTGACAGGTAACTCTTCAGAAATTTGAGCTGGTTTCTCTGGTGTTCAGCTATCCCTGATCAGTGTGTGACCCTTGTGTGGTTTAAGATCATAAGACCATAAGACATAGGAGTGGAAGTAAGGCCATTCGGCCCATCGAGTCCACTCCGCCATTCAATCATGGCTGATGGGCATTTCAACTCCACTTACCCACATTCTCCCCATAGCCTTTAATTCCTCGTGACATCAAGTTTAAGCAGAGGCTTGCGTTTAATGATGCTCAGAGATAATTGAAGATGCAAATGGTTATGATACATTTGTACCAAACTCCTTCCTCCATTATAAATTCCACATTGTCGTGAGAATTGGCTCAGTTCTATAAAGTGTGGGTGATGCTCTAGGCCAGATTACCACCCTGGCTTCTATCCAGCTGTGTTATATGAAGGGCAATGTTTTAGGCATTTGTTCTTCCAGGATGGCCTTTTGTGTCTGAAGTATTTATCAAGAGTGCAACTTAAGCGGGCACACGGCGCCCTGAACTCAATGGTGGGTGGTTTAGACACTGAGTGTTGGAATAAACAAAAGCATATGTGTAGTAATTGCAACAGACCTGCCAGGTGGACCTCATAGAATATGAGTTCCCTGATTGGACCAGATTAACAGCCCCAATCAGGGAACCCTGGCTGACAGAAAACAAAACAAAACTGTCAGACATCCTGTTTACTCTGAGAGCTGGCTCTGAGGGAGCTGGATCAGTGTTAAGCACTCTCCATGTGTAAAGCAAGGGTGACTTGGTGATGGGATACCGGTCTCTGTGCAGTCATTTCAATGTGGATAGGTTACTTCCAGTTTGCCACAATGAGAAAAATTAGGGACACAGGTTTAAGGTACATAAGAATAAAGTAAAGCTGGATGTTGGGAATTCATTACTTGAGAGCAGTGTTGGTAATGAGTAGAACATGTTCCTGCTGGTCTCATGGCTGCTTCTTGACATTCAAGTCATCATGGAAGTGGGGCTTGCTGGGCCAATTGTTCCGTTTCTGTTTATCCATTTTCTATGATTAAACTGCTGGGGGCACATGTGAAGCAAATTGAATGTTCAATTTATGCCCTTACCTCCTTGACAATCGCCTCCAGAAGCAGCTGCACATTGATGTAAGGTACATTCAAAATCATAACAGCTGCTGTGGTGATCCAGCTCTGAGTCATCATTCCTCAGCACAAGATCAGGTCTTTGTTTTTTAAACTTAAACAGCAATTATCCCTATACATTCTAAAGAGATCTGAGGTTAATGTTCAATCAAGGAAATGATTGAGAGGTAAGAGGATTGATTGATGATATCTGGAGTCTGTGACGGGTCTAATCAGCAGAATGGTAAATTCCAATGCTCCTTTCAAAGCATTGCTGACTACTTAGGCTGTGAGGAATTGCCTGCACTAATATTCTTGCCTATTTCCAACCAAATGTTTCACTTTCTGTTTTTTGAATGACTCGTCCATTTTTATTACACGTGTTCATGCACTGCACTGTAGGAGAATTTTACACCTTCAGCCCCTGTCTTTGGCACTTGTTTTAGAGTATGTGAGTGCATTGTACTGTAGTCTATCTTTCTTTCCTTCAGTGTGAGATGAGTCTGCAGCCTGATGACCTCTTGTTGATGACAGAGCTAGCACAGAAGAATCATGTCATAAATACACTGACGCTTGGCCCAATGTTCACCAATTCAAACTACAAGAAAATGCCATTGCATTTAGATATTCAAGAGATATTAGGACTTTTTAGAATACTTATTGATAAACACCTCGACAGAAACTCAGACAATGCAATCTGGGTCATTCTCGATGCTGTTGGGAAATAGTTTTCATAACATTAGACACAGAAATTGAGATCTCTGTTTCCAGAAAGGTTGTTGATGGTGGATTATAGAATGTGTGGAAACTTTCGAAATGGGAGATTGATAGAACATCTGTTCAACAATGGTATTAAAGGTTCCAGCAAGCTGATATATAGTGTTAAGGTACAGACTGCCAGGATTTAATTGATTGGTGGAAGAGAATCGAGAGGTTGATTGGCTTATTTCGGTCCTTGCAATAATGATCCTGAGGGGATGGTCTGTAGGAAGGTGAGTTGTGACAATTCCCATTCTAGAAAAAGGGAGCGGACGTTTAATATATCAGGCAAACTGTCAAAGATTCTTTAGAGAGACAGATGACAGCAATTTGCTTTTAAATGCCCCCTTGTGTGGTCTGACTTATGCAGGTAAATGTGTCTGAATCTCATATTACAGCTTGTCTGGGAAAGCGGTCTTTTGGTACCAGTATATGGTTTGCTGGGTCAGTTCAATGGGTCATGACATGGACAGGGCCTTCGCTTCAATCGTTGGTATGGTGTTGACTCTGTTCCTGAGTAGTATTTGGGAACTAAAACAAAATTGGGAGGGAGAGCTGTCTCATAGACTCGTCAAACAATAACCTCTAAGATTCTAATAACCTGACAAAGTCAGTCTCACAGTATCAGACCTCTCAACCAATAGCCCAGACTATTCCATCATGATCAGAGTCCATCATGTCCCACTGCTAAAGCTGGCCCACCAATGGTGGTGGCACAGCAGGATATTGTCAGAATGAAAATAGCCCTGAGTGATCTCAATGTTGACTCTAGACCACATGACCATCAGGTTAAATCTGGGAAAAGAAAATTAGTGATCTCTCTTAGCTGTTATCCTTCCATGTAGAAGAAGTGCAGTGGGCACCAAGTCTCTGGGTGGGGAATTGCAGAGTCTGTCATCAAGAGTGGGTCATTGTCTGTCTCACTGAGACAGGTAAGATAATCAGAGGGTTAGATATGGTGGACAGTGAGAGACATTTTCCTTGGATGGCAATGGTTGCACGAGGAGACACAGCTTTAAAGTGAGGGGTGATAGATATAGGACAGATGTCAGAGGTAATTTCTTTACTCAGAGATTAGTAGGGGCATAGAATGCACTGCCTGAAACAGAAGTAGACACGTCAGCTTTAAGGGCATTTAAGTGGTCATTGGATAGGCACATTGATGAGAATGGGATGGTGTAGTATAGATGGGCTTTAGTTTGGTTCACAGGTCGGTGCAACATTGAGGGCCGAAGGGCCTGTACTGCGCTGGTATGTTCTATGTTTTATGTTCTATTGTGGCACGAATGTCAAAGCTGAAGGACATGCTTCTTTGACTTCACCTGGTGGTGGGAGGAATTAAATTAATTGACCATTTCTTGCCTGTCACTAATGCTTCTATCCGTGGAGGTATTGATGTGAGTGACCACCATATAGTATATGCAAGGACAAAGACCCATCTTCTCACTGAGGATGCATGCATCATTTTGTGTGGCTTTACTAATGTGGTAAACAAGATAGGTTTAGCAACTCACAACTGGGCATCCATAAGAGTGGGTCAACATCAGCAGAATTATATTCAACCATAATCTTCAATATTTTCCACTTGACCATTACCATTGGATTGCAAGCCAGGAGAATAATTAAAAATGAGGTGTCAACCTGGTGAAGCTGTACATAACACAGGATTGCATTCACACTTACCGGAATAATTAATACACTATAGGCAGAACTAAGTGACTCTACAACTAACAGATAAAATCAAAGGATAAAAGCAAATTACTGCGGATGCTGGAATCTGAAACCAAAAGAGAAAATGCTGGAAAATCTCAGCAGGTCAGGCAGCATCTGTAAGGAGCGAAAAGAGCTGATGTTTCGAGTCTAACTGACCCTTTGTCAAAGCTGACCCAGCTTTGACAAAGGGTCAGTTAGAAACATCAGCTCTTTTCGCTCCTTACAGATGCTGCCAGACTTGCTGAGATTTTCCAGATAAAATCAAAGCCTGCGGTTCTATCACATCCAGCAGTGAATAGTGGAAGACTACTGAATAACACTAGGAGCCCATTCTGAGTGAAGGGTGAGTCGAATTAATGAATGTAACAGAGAAGATTGAAGCACTTGCAGCCATTTTCAGCCAGAAGTGCTGAGAGGATGATTCATCTTGGTTTCTTCCTGTGGCCCTCACCATCACAGATCATCAGCAAGCTCACATCACAGGGTATTGAGAAACAGCAAACTCTCTGGATACACCAAAGGCTACAGCAACTTCACAATCACTGAGCAGTTGTTGGTTTTCTCATAACAAGATTTACTCCCCGAAAGCCTTCTTTAGACTGCAGGACATATGGCTTTGTGTTTTCCCATTCTGTTTGCTGCAGAGTACAAAATAACTGCCATTATCCTGTATTACTAACGGGGCTGGTTAGCACAGAGAGCTCATGTATGGTTTGGGATAATGCCAGCACCAGGGGTTAATTTCTTGCTCTGACTGAGGTAAACTTGGGACGTGTCATTGACAGAGAAAGCCAATGGCAAACCACCACTGACATAAACTGCCAAGGAAAGTTGGCTCAGGATGAAGCATCAGCTGATAGTGAGCCAAGGACTTGCCTTTTGGGCACTGCTCACATGGAATAGAATCATGTGTTAATCATTATTTTTGTACAATGTTGTTCACAATATTCATTTGAGATTTCTTTACAATATGATATTTAGGGATGGGAGACTCAGTCCTGGAGATACGCTGCTCAAGATAAATGGATCCTCGTTGACTGGACTTTCAATCCAAGAGGCTGATATTTTGATTCGATCAACAAAGGGCTTGGTGGATTTGGTTGTTGCAAATAAAGTAAGTTACAAACGTGAATTGAAGTGATTTCATTGTCATGAACATGCTGTATCTCTAGTGATCCTCCTGGGTGTAGTCCTCAAATGTCATCATTTTCATTGCTTGTTTCTCTCATTACCACAATAGGTGCCCATTGTGTGGCCAATGGTGTGTTGGAAGATGCAGTGTTATAAAGTGTGGGAGGAAGGTGGTAACATGGCACAAGATGTGACTCCAATTCTATCCGTTATCACTTATGCTTATAGCCAGTTGTGAGGAGCCTTTTCAAATGCTTTTTGGAAGCCCCTATTAATAATAATACTCTCTTATCTATCATGCTAGTGACTGCATTAACACATATCTGTTGTTTTTTTTTATTTCAAACATATTATTTGTTCATACGATGTGGGTGCCATTGGCTGGCTATTACCCATCCCTAGTTGCCTTTGAGAAGGTGGTGGTGAGCTGCCTTATAGAACTACTGCAGTGCACGTGGTCTAGGTAGATCCACAATGCTATTGTGAATGGAGTTTCAGTATTTTAATCCACCGACACTAACATATTTCCGAGTCATGATGGTGAGAGGTTTGGGGGGAATCTTGCAGGTGATGCTGTTTCCATGCCTCTGCTGCTCCTGTCCTTCTAGATGGTGGAGTTCACACAGTTAGAAGGTGCTGTTGAAGGAGTTACAACAGTGCACCTTCCAGATGGTACATACCACTGCCACTGTATGTCAATTCAGATATGCCTTACACTTTACAAATCTATGCCAGCTTGCTCTGTTGAGTCCAAGTTCACAGTCCTCCAGCCCCAATAACAGATTCTAATCATATTTCATAACAGGTCGTAAACAAATCAATCTAGATTTTTCTAGGCCGCCTCCTTATACATTGTGGTAACATTGGCAATTTTCTAATTTTAAGGGACAATTCCTGAATCAGGTAAATTTTAGAAAATTATGAATAACGTATCTGTAATTTTTTTACCGATTTCTAATATCCTGGTGAGGAAACGGTCAGTTCCTAGCGATATGCCCCATCTCTCCTCTCATTATTTTCTGCTATTATTCCTTTCTTTCTAATATTGATTGTTATGGGCAAACAGCAAATTTTGGTATTTACTAGGAATGACAGTCTCACTATGAGAAAGTGAGGACTGCAGATGCTGGAGATCAGAGTTGAAAATGTGTTGCTGGAAAAGCGCAGCAGGTCAGGCAGCATCCAAGGAGCAGGAGAATCGACGTTTCAGGCATGAGCCCTTCTTCAGGAATCCTGAAGAAGGGCTCATGCCTGAAACGTCGACTCTCCTGCTCCTTGGATGCTGCCTGACCTGTTGCGCTTTTCCAGCAACACATTTTCATGACAGTCTCGCTGTCAAACATGCAGGAAATCTGATGGTACTTGTACCAACCTAGTTTGAATAATTGTTGTTACATTCTAAAGTGAGATAATATTAAAGTATGTCCTGGGAGCTGCAAGAAAGAATTGTTTGCAATAAGTGACACTGTTGGAGACTGGAAATTGTCAATGTATAGATCAATAAAATAAAACTGGTGTTGGAAACAGTTGGTTGGTCAGGGACCACCCCTGGAGAAACAAACCCATGCCTTCAAGTCGATGACCTTTCTTTGATGTACTCCCCAGTGTTTTGTTCTTGTTCCCTGACTTGACCATAGTGAGTCAGCTGAGAGTGATAACTGTGGGAAGCCCCATGAACTGGAGCTTCTCAACAGAAACCATTCGTCATGGATATTTCAAAAACACTGTCTGGTTCATGTAATCACTTCACTGTGAATTTGAAATCTTCTTTTGTTTTTTCCGTAGTCTCAGATGTAATGCCTTAATTTACTGAAATGCCGAAGCACTGGCCAAAGTGAAAGCATTTTAAATTATTTGAGTTTTAATAAAATCTGCTTTTTCCAATACCATTTGTTGTGTTTAGTTTTAACCTATAAGGTTGAATTTTACAGAGGGCATGTACTCAGTACCCCTTCACCCCAAGGAAATATCAGTCCCAAGCTGACTGATGGGTGCAATGGTACAGAGATAATGTCACTGGATAACAAGTATGGCCTCATGCTGCAGTGTATCACTTTTCTGGCTCTGTGACTGGTAATCCAGAATCCCAGGTTAATGGGGACATGGGTCTGAATCTCACCAACACAGATAGTTTGAAGTGAATTCAATAAAAAGCTGCTCTAAGATGACCACGTAACCACTGTTGATTGTCATGAAAATCCATCTGGCTCATTAATGTCCTTCAGGGAAGGAAATCTGCTGTCTTTACTTGGTTTGGCGTACATAGGACTCCAGGCCAACAACTGCCCTCTGGGTAATTAGGGCTGGGCAATAACTGAAGGCCTAGCCCATGATACCCCACCATAATGGAAAGGAAATGCCACTGTGTAGCCATACCATGTTCCTGCCAGTCTCAGCGTGATAGATGGTTGACTTCTGCTCCTCACTACACAGACATCCAGCCCCTTGAGAGCTGCCGGTTAATTTGATCGACAGAACTCAGAAGTGGGTAATGCCAAATCTGCCAGGAGATTCCCGGATGAAGGGGATGGCCACCAGATAGAGGAATATTCAGGGTTTTGGACAGAAACAGGTCAAGGAGCTAAGGGAAGGAGACAAAAGAGTTGCATGGGGTGTCACAAAGAAGGGAGCAGCACGGTGGCTCAGTGGTTAGCACAGCTGCCTCACAGTGCCAGGGATCTGGGTTCAATTCCAGTCTCGTGCAACTGTCTGTGTGGAGTTTGCACATTCCCCCCGTGCCTTCATGGATTTCCTTTGGTTTCCTCCCACAATCCAAAGGTGTGCAGGTCAGGTGAATTGGTCATGCTAAATTGCCCATAGTGTTCAGGGATGTGTAGATTAGGTGCATTAGTCAGGGGTAAATGTAGAGGAATTGGTCTGGGTGGGTTATTTTTCAGAGGGTCAGTGTTGTTAGGCCAAATGGAGGGAATCTGTGATTCTATGAAGTGTGACATCAGTAATATCTTGTGGAGGTAGGAGCATGAGATTCTGCCAACCCCGAAATGACGTACAGGATTTAGGCAGCTAGGCGGTAAATTAATGAGCGTGCCGAAAGATAGTAATCTTTGGGTAATTCCTTGCACCATGTTCTAATGAGTGTAGAATTAGGAGGATTAAGTAGACAATTGTGTAGCTGGAAAAGGTGTAGAAGGGAGAGTGATAGATTCCAGGGAACAATTGAGACCAGTTCTGGGGATTTAAAATTTCTTTCCACCTTTTCAAATCCCTCCATGACCCCGCCTCTCCCAATCTCTAAATCAACTCCAGCCCCACAATTGAGATTTTGCATTTGTTGTAGCTCTACTGGTCCTCAGAAATTAAAAATAAACGGACATTTAGATTTAAAAGTTTCAAGTCATTCATTACAAGCCTGATGGTTGGATAGATCATTGCCGAGCTACATTGCAGCTGTAACTGTGGCACATGGACGTTATTCTTCTAAATATTAATTCCTAGTTCTTTACAAATAACAGAATATCACAAGACTCCCTAATGAGTCACCTGAGCATCCTCAATTTTAAGCACTCTGCCTTTAGTTCTGACATTCCAAGCTCTGAATATCCTCTTTAATCCTTTCAGTCTCTCCACCTCACTTTCCTTCTTTTAGATCTTGTTTATAAGCAACAATTTAAACCAAACTTTGACCAGATGTAACAACTCCTTCTGTGGCTCGGTGTCAAATTTTATTCTGTAACATCTCAGGATGTTTAATAAGTTAGGATACTTCATAAACATCAGTTGTTGTTGCCTTAAAGCCATTTGTGGGAAAGTACTTTGTGCTCAAAAGACCTGGGCTGTGGAAAATCTCCTCTCTTTCTTCAATTAGGGATTGTTTTCAATCCAGGCCTTGTTTACAATTCACAAAAGAGCAAAAACAGTCTTTCACTGTTTAGTCTCTCAAAGCTTTTCATAATTTTGAAATGTTTATTAGTTCCCCTCTGGCTGAATGAGAACACTTCCAACTTATTCAACCTTTCAGATGCCAAGAGGGTCAACAGGACCTCACCACTGACAGTGACAGCCAGGTTTCACTCGGCTGCAGATGGCGATTGTGTCCCTTCAAGCCCAAAATGTGTGAACGAGGATAGCCACCTTTCCAGTCTAACTAGAGTATCATGTTGATTAAAGAATACAGAGCTTATTGCATTACTGCAACTATTTATTGATTTATGTAAACATGATGTGCATAATAATAATAGAAACAACTGAGAGCACACTTGCCTCAGGTCTGTTTCCTGGAATGACTTCTTTACTCCAATAACCATTACAGACCCACACCCAACACACTGCTCCAAAAACAGTCACTGTGAGTCCTCACTGCTTGGGAATAGGTTCAGTGGGGAGCCCATTCACCATTCAGGAGGGGTTCTAGACAATGTTTGTGGGGTGTCATTTTCTTATTCATTCATGAGAGGTGGCTATTGCTGACTGGCTAGCATTTATTGCTCATCCCTAATTACCTTTGAGAAAGTGAAGAACTGCTTTTTGAACAATTGCAGCCCACATGCTGTGAGTAGACACACAATGCCATTAGGGAAGGACACTGAAGGAATGGCAATATATTTCCAAGTCGGGATGGAGATTGGCTTGGAGAAGAACTTGCAGATGGTGGTGCTCCCATGTATCTGCTGCCCTTGTCCTTTTAGATGGAAGTGGTAATGGTTTTGGAAGGTGCTGTCCAAGGAGTCTGAGTGAACCTCTGCAGTGCATATTGTAGATAGAACTCACTGCTGCCACCAACCATCGGTGGTGAAAGGGCTGAAAACTTCTGGATGCAGTATCAATCAAGCAGGCTACTTTGACTTGGATGGTGTCAAGCTTCTTGAATGTTGTTGGAGCTGCATCCATCCAGGCAAGTTGTCCAATACACTCCTGACCTGTGCCTTGAAGATGGCAGCCAGGTTTAGGGGAGTTATGAGGTGAGTTAATGCTGCTGGACTCCTAGCCTCTGAACTGCTATTGTAGATGTTGTATTTATATGGCTAGTTCAGGTTGGTTTCAGGTCAATGGTAGCTCCCAAGATGTTGATTGTGGGAGATTCAGTGTTATAATGCCTTTGAGTATCGTCATTCCACAATAGAGAGATGGTTAGACTCTTGAGTCTTTATTAACCCATTATTTATTTCAATCATCTTAATTATATACATTACAATTCCTCACAAGGGGTTGCTCATTCTCGAGCATCTCACCATGCAGTCACAACAACGTCAATGACAGGTTCCCATGTTCATTCTTGGGAGTTAATCCTTTACTCTACAACCATGGTCCTTCGGCATTTCAACTCTGGGAGTAGTGTTCATTGATTTAAGGTGAGGCTCCTGTCCTTAGCTGGGAACCAGCCCAGGATTAAGATAGGTCTAGGGTCAATCTGGAGGACACCAGCGAGAGCGAGTGAGAGGGATTGCACTTGTAGCAGTGGACAGAACAACCAATGAGGCCTGGAAAAGAATTCCCATCCCTCCCTGACTCCAGGGGCTTCCCACATGATAAGGGATTCCCCCACCACCTGTAAAATAATGATTAGGACAGGATGAGACAATCAAGTAACCATGATTGATCATATAAGGGCTTTAATGGGCCCAGAAACCTAATTCTCCACAATCTTCCTCCAACTTTGATGAATTAATAGTTGGGCCATACAATAGTATTTATGAGCACTTCCCTTCCACAACTTCTAAAGCCTCTGACAGGTAGCATTAATGTCTGTGCCTCAGGTGAGTGCATTTTCAGTTGTCTGGCCCCAAGCTCTGGAATGCTCCACTTTAAAGTTTTCTTTCTCTCCATGTACACCTTTCCCTTCAAACCCCTCGGATCTGTTTTGACTGGCCTTTAGTCACCTGATTGAATGACTTCTTTGCCCCATCCTTGATTGTTGTGGTTCTGTTCGCCGAGCTGGGAATTTGTGTTGCAGATGTTTCGTTCCCTGTCTAGGTGACATCCTCAGTGCTTGGGAGCCTCCTGTGAAGCGCTACAAATCTTCTCCCAAACTTTGAATTCTCCTTGATATTGCTGATGTGAAATGTGAGAGGTGACTCTACCATGAGGGGTATGGTGCTATGTAAATACAAAAACCAGGTTTTTGTAGGACCTGATGAATGGTGAAAATTGACACATTTTGCAAATATTTGTACGGTTCTTCCAGGGAGAGGTGCTGTGAGCCCAGGCTGCGGTGTTTCTATTTGTAACTGTCCTCATTCAGAGTGGAAGTATCTTCTGTCGTGGCTGAAATAGGACATTTGGCCTTTGATTAACGCGAGTATCACAGCAGTAATCAGAGATGAATTAATTAAAAGATCATCCAGTAAGGCTTTGTGGGTGGAGCTAAGAAATAAGAAGAGGATGGTGATGTTATTGGGGTTGTAATATAGGCCCCCAAATAGTCAACAGGAATTAGAGGAACAAATATGCGGGGAGACTGGTGTGACTTGCAGGAGCAATAGGGGGGTCATAGTGGGCATTTTAATTTTCCAAAAATAGACTGGGACTACTACCAGAGTGTTAAGAGCTTAGACAGGGTGGAATTTGTTAAGTGCGTTCAGGAAAGTTTCCTCAAGCAGTATAGAAAGGGTTCTACTCAGAATGGAGTAAAAAGTGAGGTCTGCAGATGCTGGAGATCAGAGCTGAAAATGTGTTGCTGGTTAAAGCACAGCAGGTCAGGCAGCATCCAAGGAACAGGAAATTCGACGTTTCGGGCCAGAGCCCTTCATCAGGAATGAGGAGAGGGTGCCAGGCAGTCTAAGATAAAAGGTAGGGAGGAGGGACTTGGGGGAGGGGCGATGGAGATGTGATAGGTGGAAGGAGGTCAAGGTGAGGGTGATCAGAGGAGATGACCTGGGGGGTGCAGTGAGAGAGAGACTCACTGAAATCCTTGTAGAGGGAGGAAGAGAGCTTCTGCAAGGAAGGCATCCTTGCAAGAGGATTCGAGTAGGTTAAAATCTTCGAGTAAAAAGTGAGGTGTGCAGATGCTGGAGATCAGAGCTGAAAATGTGTTGCTGGTTAAAGCACAGCAGGTCAGGCAGCATCCAAGGAACAGGAAATTCGACGTTTCGGGCCAGAGCCCTTCATCAGGAATGAGGAGAGGGTGCCAGGCAGTCTAAGATAAAAGGTAGGGAGGAGGGACTTGGGGGAGGGGCGATGGAGATGTGATAGGTGGAAGGAGGTCAAGGTGAGGGTGATCAGAGGAGATGACCTGGGGGGGTGCAGTGAGAGAGAGACTCAAGGTGAGGGTGATCAGAGGAGATGACCTGGGGGGTCAAGGTGAGGGTGATCAGCTCTGATCTCCAGCATCTGCAGACCTCACTTTTTACTCGAAGGTTTTAACCTACTGCGAATCCTCTTGCAAGGATGCCTTCCTTGAAGAAGCTCTCTTCCTCCCTCTACAAAGACCTCCTTCCACCTATCACATCTCCATCGCCCCTCCCCCAAGTCCCTCCTCCCTCCCTACCTTTTATCTTAGCCTGCCTGGCACCCTCTCCTCATTCCTGATGAAGGGCTCTGGCCCGAAACGTCAAATTTCCTGTTCCTTGGATGCTGCCTGACCTGCTGTGCTTTAACCAGCAACACATTTTCAGCTCTACTCAGAATGGAGCAAAACTCAACCTACTCTTGGGAAATAGGACAGGACAGGTGACTGAGGTGACAGTGGGGAACACTTTGGGACCAGTGACCATTGTTCTATTAATTTTAAAATAGTTATGGAGAGAGACAAAACGGTCCACAGGTTCAAGTTCTGAATTGGGGCTAGGTGAATATTAGACAGGAGCTTCCAGGCTTTGATTGGAGTAGTTTGTTTGCAGGCAAAGGGACTTCTGGCAAGTGGGAGGCCTGTAAAAATGAGATAGCTAGAGTTCAAAGTCTATGAGTTCCTGTGAGGGTGAAGGGCCAGGTTGGCCAGAATAGGGAACCCTGGATGACAAGAGATATTGAGACTTTGACCAGAAAAAATAGATGCTTAAGTACAGGCAGCTGGGATCAAGGGAAATCCTGGAGGTATACAGGGAATACATGAGTTTACTGAAGGAGGAAATCACGAGGGTGAAAAGGGGGCACGAGATAGCCTTGGCTGAGAAGATTAGGGTGAATTCAAAGAGGTTCTTTAAGTATATTAAAGGAAAAAGAATAACTAGAGAGATAATAGGACCTTACAAGGACGAGAGTGGACATGTGTAGAACCCGCAGGAGATGGGCGAGGTTGTCAAATGAATATTCTTCTCCGTGTTTATCATGGAGAAGGACATGGGAACTTGGGGAAGTTAGTGGTCATATCTTGGGGACAATCTATATCACAGAAGAGGAAATGTTTTATGTATTAGAATGTATGAAGTTGGATAAATCTCTTGGTATTGACCAGATATATCCAAGAACAGTGCAAGAGACTAAAGAAGAATTTGCGGGGTCCCTGGCTGACATTTTTGCATCATTGTTAGTCATGGGTAAGGTCCCATTAAAACTGGAGGGTAGCGAATGTTGTGCCCTTATTCAAGGAGGGCTGCAAAGAAAAACCTGGGAACTATAGACCAGTAAGCCTAACAGCTGTGGTGGGTAAGTTACTTGAGAAGATTCTGAGGGATGTACATGCACTTAGAAAGACAAGGTTTGATTAGGAGTAGTCAGCATGGCTTTGTGCGTGGGAGATCATGCCTCACAAATTTATTAGAGTTCTTTGATGAAGTAACCAGGAAGGTTGATGAAGGCAGGGTGGTAGATGTGGTCTATATGGGTTCCAGTAAGGCCTTTGATAAGGTTCCACATGGTAGGCTGCTCTGGAAGGTTAGATCACATGGAATCCAGGGGGATCTGGCAAATTGGATACTCAGTTGGCTTGATGGTAGGAAGCAGAGGGTAATAGTGGGAGCTGCTTGTCAGACTGGAGGCCTGTGACTAGTGGAGTGCCTCAGGGGTTGGTGCTGGGTCCATTACTGTTTGTTTTCTATATCAATGATTTGGATGAGAATGGTTAGTAAGTTTGCTGATGACACTAAAATAATTGGTATCATAGACAGTGAGGAATGTTATTAGTAATTGCAGCAGGACCTTGATCAGTTGGGGAAGTGGGTCAAGAAATAGCAAATGGAGTTCAATATAGATAAGGGTGCGGTCTTGTATTTTGGAAAGTCAAATCAAGGTAGGTGTTTCACGGTGAATGGTGGGGCCTGAGGGAATGCAGTGGAACCGAGGGACCTTGAAGTTCAGGTGTATGGTTCTCTGAAAGTGGAGTCCCAGGTAGACAGGGCAGTGAAGGAGGCTTTTGGCACACTGGCCTTCATCAGTCAGGGCATTGAGTATAGAAGTTGGGAATTTGTTATGCAGGTGTACAGGATGTTGGTGAGGCCATACTCGGAGTAGTGTGTTCAGTTGTGGTCACCTTGCTATAGGAAGGATGTTATTAAACTAGAAAGAGTGCAGAAGAAATTTACAAGGATGTTGCCAGGACTCATTGGTCTCAGTTATAGGAAGAGGTTGGACAAGCAAGGACATGTTTCTTTCGAGTGTAGGAGGCGGAGGGGGGACCTAAGAGAAGTGAATAAGATCATGAGAGCAAAGAAAGAGTGAATGCACTCAGTCTTTTTCCCAGGATTGGGTAATCGAGGACTAGAGGACATCAGTTTAAGGATAGAGGGGAAAGACTAAAAGGGAACCTGAGGGGCAACGTTTTTACACAGAGGGTGGTACGCATATGGAATGAACTCCCAGCGGAAGTGGTTGAGGTGGGTACATCAACAACATTTAAAAGACATTTGGACAAATACATGGATAGGAAAGGATTAGAAGGATATGGGCCAGCTGCAGGGAAATGGGGTTAGTGTTTGTGGTTATTTTTGGTCAGCTTGGACCAGGTTGGGCCAAAGGGCCTGTCTCTGTGCTGTAGGACTCTATGACTCGATGTCAAAATTCAATCTATCCTTGTGCATCATTCCACAGAGAAATCTGAATTCTTGGGGCAGTTAAATGTTCCACAAAACTGATGAGACTTCCATCCTTCTGGAGATGCTTCAGATGCAGGATACCAGCACATCTGAGCATGCAGCAGCAGGCGCGGTGAACGCAGCATTCTTGGCTGCTTCAGCTCCTGCTCTGCTGTTAAATGTAACACAGTATAGTTTTACCTCCTTCACGTTTATTCCAGGCTCTGGTCAGAGACAGAATGATCGTTCACGTGCACAGGGACATGAGTTCTTGATGTTCTCTTAATGATTCTTAATGAATTATATCGTGACTTTACAGGGAGGATAAGGCAACATACATATTGATTGGGTGCCTGTTACAATAGTAAAGATTAAGCCATCTGCTGTTACACAATGAATAACTGACTTCACATAAGAATACTTTTCAGCTTGTTAAACTGACCTTACAAACTGAATGCTTCCAATATTGTTAAATGGCTCTACATAATGAATGCATTTCCACCTTGTCAACTGATCATCCTTACCTCCAGCACCCCACTGTTAACTGTCAGTTCTTATCTGATCTGAGTCATGCTCAGCTGATCCTCTTGTTTCACAAAAACTCAAAACTTAACTCTTTCCCAACCTATTTATATACCCTATTTTCACTTCCATCATTGAGCATGCGGATATTTCTGGTGCCTCCTTCTCCTCTAGTGAGTTGTTTAATTGTCCACCACCATTCACAACTGTATGTGGCACAATTGCAGATCTTATGTCTGATCTGTTGGTCGCAGGATTGCTTAGCTCTGCCTAGGCTGCTTAGGCTGTTTGGCATGCAGGTAATCCTGCTTGGTGACTTCACCAAGTTGGCATCTCATTTTTAGATCTGCCTTCTGCTTGGTTTTAGGTCTGCAATCCCAAATTCTGCAGTGGTTCTCAGTTTAGGCACGAGTCTGCTTTTTTTTATTCTTTCTGCCAAAATGGACAACTTTCCAAGTGATGGGAGATGAACAGCTCAGGATAAGATATTCTAGATGATTCTAAATAATTTCAGATATCTTCATTTATATTGTTCACTCTTCTTTCAAATTTATGTTCCTTCAGCTGCATGTCTTCCTCCTTTCTTTACCAGTTCACTTTCATCTGACTTTTGATTGCTGTTTTTCAAACTCTGTTACTTGGTTAATTTTATGGTGACAAATCTCTTACTGGCTGCAGTGTGATAAACCAACCTCCTTAAACTGGACACAATTCTGTTCAAACCAACCAGACGAAAGGGAGGACTGCAGATGCTAGAGATTACAGTCGAGAGTGTGGCACTGAAAAAGCACAGCAGGTCAGGCGGCATTCGAGGAGCAGGAGAATCGATGTTTCAGGCAAAACCTGATGAAGGGCTTTTGCCCGAAACGTCGATTCTCCTGCTCCCTCAGATGCTGCCTGACCAGCTGTGCTTTTCCAGCAACACACAGTAGACAATTCTGTTCAAGTTATTTGAGAGTGTGAATGGACTCAATGTGAGAGGTGCTAAATGGCTGGATGTCGAGGGATTGAGATCAGTCTTTGTGGGGACTGGGAAGAGTTTCCCCACTATTTGAGGCAATCCAGCTCACAGGGAGATGTGTGGTTTTGTCTTGCAAAGTCTTTAACTGTGGGAAGTGAGGCTGGATTTAGCTTTGTTAATGTTTGCAACTACCATGGGTCTCATTTGGCAATCATGCTAACTTAGTCTAATCTAAATTAAATTCCCTCCATCTGTCCAGCTCCCTTTTTGGCTTAAAATGAAAGTTAGCTATGGTCTTCCCCATATAATAAACATTATTGTGCCTGACTCACATTGTACGAATGGACTTTTGAGCTGTGTGAGGTCAATGAATTAAATATTGGCAGAGATTAATTTTTGAGTTAAGTTTGCAACTCTACTTTATTCAGTTAAAAATCACACAACACCGGGTTATAGTCCAACAGGTTTAATTGGAAGCATACTAGCTTTCGGAGCGACGCTCCTTCATCAGGTGATAGTGGAGGGCTCAATCCTAACAGAATTTACAGCAAAAATGTAGGTGATAACATTTTTGAATGGATAGACAATTGGTCAGCTAATAGGAAGCAGGGGTAAGAATAAATGGGCTGTTTTCAGTTTGCAGGATGTCACAAGTGGTATTGACTTAGGAGTCATTGCTGGGGCCTCAACTCTTTACAATTGGTATTAATGAGTTGGGTGAAGGGATTGAAGGTTTGGTATCTAAGTTTGCTCATGACACCAAGATAGATAGAAAAGTGAGATGTGAAAAGGACATAAGAAGCTTACAAAGGGATATAGATAGGTTAAATGATGGGGCAACGGTCTGCAAATGGGGTACAATGTGGGAAAATGTGAAATTGTCCATGTTGGCTGAAAGAATAAAAAAGATGCATATTATCTAAATGGTGAGAGGTTAAAGAACTCTGAGATGCAGAGAGATCTGGATGTCCTAAAGCATGAATCACAAACGATAGCTTGCAAGAAGCTTAATCAGGAAAGCCAGTAGAATGGTAATGCAAGAGGAACTGAATGCAAGATTAAGGAAGTTACACTTGAGTTATACAGGGTATTGGTGAGATCGCATTGAAGTACTGTGTACAATAATCCTCAAGACACTTACAGAACGATGTTAATGCATTGAAAGCAGCTCAGGGGATGTTTACGAAACCAATGCCTGGAATGAGTGGATTGCGTTATGAGGAAAGGCTAAACACGCAAGGCCAATCACCCCTGGAGTTTAGAAGAGTCAGAGGTGACTTAATTGAAACATGTAAATCCCAAGGGAACTTGACAGGGTGAATATTGAAAAGATGTTTTATCTTGTGAGAGAATCTCAAACTAGGGGTCATAGTTGAAAAGTAAGGAGTCACCCATTTAAACAAAAGATAAGGTTTGTTTTCTCTCAGAAGGTTGAGAGTCTTTAGGATTCCCTTCGTCAAAAACAGAGAATGCAGAATCTTTAAATATTTTTAAGGCAAAGGTTGATAGGTTATTCTTCACCAAGTGGATGAGGGATTATTGGGAATGTGCAGGAATGTAGAGTTTAAGGTTAGAATCAGATCAGCCATGATCTAAATTAATGGTGGAACAGGCTTGAGTGGCAGACTCTTTTTTCACTGAGGGACCTAAGAACAAGGAGGCAAATGAAATGAGCAAAGGAAAAGAAACAAGAAAAGGGCATCAGAGCTCAGTGAAAGTGTTGTACTTAATGATGATTCCAGAAATCTGAAAAACGTTGCTGCTCCTCAAGCTTACACTGGGCTTCAGTGGAATAGAGCAGCAGAGCGAAGACAGGGATAACAGTGGCAGCATGCTGGAGAATTAAAAATAACAGGCTACACAATGCATTGGGCTGTGCTGTGTGCCATTTTTTCACAGCAGATATGCAACATACCTTTAAGGGACAATCGTGACACCATCTCCATACCATGCCATATTCCTTAAGGGAATAAAGCTCTCAACTCCATCTGACTGAGTTGCTTGCAGCATGACATGCTGAAGCGAAGCATGCTGAAACAAAACCAGAAATTGTTGGAAAAGCTCAGTGAGTATGGCAGCAACAGTGGAGAGAAATCAGAGTTAATGTTTCAGGTCCAGTGGCCCTTATTTCTGATTTACAGCATCTGCAGTTCTTTCAACTTTTGCTTTCAAAAGAATCCTGACTCAAGATTAAAAATCACACAACACCAGATTATAGTCCAACAGGTTTAATTGGAACCACTAGCTTTCGGAGCGACACTCCAATCACCTGAAGGAGCGTCGCTCCGAAAGCTAGTGTGCTTCTAATTAAACCTGTTGGACTATAACCTGGTGTTGTGTGATTTTTAACTTTTCAAACCCCAGTCCAACACCAGCATCTCCAAATCATGACTCAAGATTAGATAGGCTTGGATCGTAAAACATACAGACAACCAACAAATCAAGTTTATATGAGTGCAGATCTCTAACTTAACTTGACAGGAGGCAGATTTATCATCTCCCCACTTAAAGTTCAAACTCTATCAAGCTCTATCTCCTTGAAAAATATGAAAAAACAAACTTTCAGCCAGTGTTTCAACGTAAAAGTTAAGGTACATCAGTTAAAAGACAGGTTATAGGTTTAAAAGCAATACCTGCAGTTATAGAGCTTCCTATAGGCTTGAAACTAATATCAATAATTAAAGGATACTGTTAACTAACTACATTTCCCATCAGTTCAGAAAAAAATATTTTGAGGACTAAAATGTGATTTTCAAATCCAGAGAAGCCAGTTGGTTGGTTCTGCCATTTTGCTTCCGTCAGCTTGGCCCCAAGGTCGATGTGATGTAATCACTCCTTATTTGGTGCAAACTCCCTCTAGTACCAGAAACCTGCTACTTCAGGCCTTTGTCTTCAAAAGGCTACGCTCAGCAAGCCTTCTTAAATTGGCTTCCACCATGAAAATCAAAGTAAAAAAGAGGCAAAACAAGACTGAATAAATAACACAACAGCAAAGGAAGTTAAAAAAAAGGAACAAACAAGCTCTACAGTCTACACTAACAAAACAAAAACCACAGGCCTGCAACAAGGAATGTAAGGCAAGCATTTGATTATGGACTGGGCTATGAGTCAACTACAGCTTTGTAAGCAACTACAGTTTCACTTGACAGATCAAGTCAAAGTCTAACTTGCTATCAATAAGGGGGAGTTTGAATACGTCTGGACTTTCTGAAGACAATAAAAAAAGATTCAGAGAAGATCTGGAGAGTACTTGACAGCTCAAGGTGCAAATTAACAGGTTTTAACTCCTATCATATGGCGAGGACCCTAAGAGTCTATTGACAACTATGTTGCCAGATGCTGTAACAAAGGACATGAGTGATTTCTCTGAAAATGAACATGCAGAGAAGCTAATTCTCTATTCCAGTGAAAGTTTTCTGGAAAGGTTTTCTGGGTAAGTAAATAAGGACTATAACATCTATGCCTTGCTGGAAGATGGACCCCAGCATGAAGTCAGGGTGGCAAGCAAGTATCAATTACATGCCTGAAGTGCAGACTCAGCAATGTGCACTAAACCAGTGACATATGCCAGGGAAAATTTTGTGTTCCATCTACCCTGACATTTCAACATCTACAAAGCATGTCACAGCAAAAGCCATGCATCTGCAGAAAACCAAGTTTCAGAAACCAAGCTAGAGCCCAGAACAAAGCCTTAATGCCCACCCAGGTTCTCCAACTGGCAGCACGGAAACTCACACAAAGACATCAACAAACTGCACAGCAAACCTTTCAAAGGTGACTAGGCCTTTCGTGTTCTCAACCTCACTCACCACGTTGATGAACTAAGATGAGCAGATGTGTTTAAATTCAACAACATCATATTTAACCAAAAGACAGGTTGACACGCCCTGGACAACCAAAATTGGTACAGGAGCTAGTACCAACATTCTAAAGGATATACACCACAGGACACCTCCAAAAAACTGCCTCATTGCATCGAATGAATCCTTCATTCCACACAGTAGCACAATCACGCTAATATACACATTCAGCTTGAATTCCCAAATTCTCCTATCTCTCCAGGTGGGTACCTGATCACCAGACCAGGAGGAGTTGACAAACCTCTAAATTGTCATATTGACATTTGACTGATTAATCTTGTTAACTCTGTTTACATGTCTGCACAATTATTGTATGAATAACATGAGCCTATCCACAAAGACTGTGTTTGTGGTTTATTTTTCTTAGAAAAGGGGATGCTGCGTTACGTCTTGTAGCAGGTATGTGATATTCTTTAAAGGGACATTCTTATGATGTCACCAGTATATCTTACCATGTAACCTCACGGGATAAAGCTCTCAATCCCCATCCTACTGAGCTCTATCCTTTTGTAGCGTGTTAAGCTGAGACAAATATGCTATAGTAGATGCAAATTGCTAGGCTTGACTCCAGACACACAAGTGCCTGAGATTGTAATGTACATCTGTAAATACTAGGAACTAGGAATAAAGGTTCACTGATTTATACAATACCACATGACTCATGTCTCACTGACATTATAAGATATAGTGTCAGTGTGATTTTTAAAATTCATTCATTGGATGAGGGTATCACTGGCTAGGCTGGCATTTATTGCCCATCCCTAATTGCCCAGAGGTAGATTAAGAGTCAACCACATTGCTGTGGTTCTGGATTCAACCATAAGGCCAGACCAGGTAAGGATGGCAGTTTCCTTCCCTAAAGGATATTAATAAGCGAGACAGATTTTTCCAACAATCAATAAAAGTTTCATGATCATCATTATGTCATGCTAAAGGGCCGAACAACAATGCTGTTCAAAACAGTCACCCAATCTAGAGATCAATGTAGAGTACAGTAACCACTGGCTGTAGGCCACAAATCTGCATTTCCTCTTTCCCATGATGGGCGTTCCCAAGATTTTCTGTGATTTTTTAAAGATTTCCAGTATTGTGTATAATATGTTAATTAGCAAGTTTTAAACATTTGGCACTCAGATACAATGCTTATGGCTTTCCAGCAATTTACAGAATGCAAAGAGAATGAGTCCCCACAGAAATGTAGCCCAGTGTCAGACTTGACCCCAGGGGAATATCAGGAAATTCCATGGAAACGTGAAGCCTACGAGGAGATCATCTCACAGGTACGTACTAAGGCAAGCCATCAGTCTCACTGTTAGACATTCTCCCTGGCTGTATTGCGGGGGGTGGGGGGTGATGTCAGGGGTTCTCAGGGCTGAAACTTAGCTGTGACACAGGAAGCAACTGTGGTGGACCCATTGCACGTCATATAACACCCCCATACTCACCATCATCTCACACCTGCCTCCCGTACTCCCCCAAAATACAACTAGCTCCTGTACAGCACCACCATCATTATACACCTGCCTCCCATTCCCCACCATTGTTACACACCTGCCTCCCGTACCCCACCATCATTACACACCTGCCCCCCTGTACACCACTATCATTACACACCTGCCTCCCGTACCCCACCATCATTACACACCTGCCTCCCACACACCACCATCATTACACACCTACCTCCCGTACCCCACCATCATTACACACCTGCCTCCCATACCCCACCATCATTACATACCTGCCTCCCATACCCCACCATCATTACACACCTGCCTCCCGTACCCCAACATCATTACACACCTGCCCCCTGTACCCCACCATCATCACACACCTGCCTCCCGTACCCCACCATCATTACACACCTGCCTCCCGTACCCCACCATCATTACACACCTCCCTCCCATACCCCACCATCATTACACACCTACCTCCCGTACCCCACCATCATTACACACCTGCCTCCCGTAATCCACCATCATTACACACCTGCCTCCCAAACCCCACCATCATTACACACCTGTCTCCCGTACTCCACCATCATTACACATCTGCCTCCCAAACCCCACCATCATTACACACCTGCCTCCCATACCCCACCATCATTACACACCTGCCTCCCACACACCACCATCATTACACACCTGCCTCCCGTACCCCAACATCATTACACACCTGCCCCCTGTACCCCACCATCATTACACACCTGCCTTCCGTACCCCAACATCATTACACACCTGCCCCCTGTACCCCACCATCATTACACACCTGCCTCCCATACACCACCATCATTACACACCTGCCTCCCGTACCCCACCATCATTACACACCTCCCTCCCGTACCCCACCATCATTACACACCTACCTCCCCTACCCCACCATCATTACACACCTGCCTCCCACACTCCACCATCATTACGCACCTGCCTCTCAAATCCTAACATCATTAATCTATTGCACACACCCCCACACAACCACATATCTGCACCCCCATACCCCACCATCATAGTCTTTCCCCTTACGCCTATCATTCTCCTCCTCCCACCTCCCATCATATACCTGCCCACAAATCCCATACTATCACACACCTACTTCACCTCATTATATACCTGCTCCCCATAACCCCCATAACCCCCATGATACTCTTTCCCCTCATACCCCCATGATAAAACTGCCCCTCACAACCCCTACCACTATACACCTACCCTTCACATTCCCCACCAGTATCGTACACCTCTCCCTCATATACCCCACCCTCACAGTTCTGCCCCTCATACCTCCCCACAAATATTCAGCTCTCCCTCATAATCTCAATCATTTCATACCTGCCCACAAAATCCCTGCTATCATATACCTGCCCCTTCTAACCCTAACTGCCTGGAAGGCTTGAAGAAAGTAGATTGATGTCCATTTGGTTGATGTGCAATAGGCCAGCACATAATGTGCTCAGAAGGTTTGTGAGATGCATTGAACTGCTGCTGTCCATCTGATGTCTCTACATTGATGGAACTGTTAGGGGCTGGTGTCCGGGGACAGCAATGAAGGACTCAAGTTTCACCTCAGGATGAGGTGAGGCTTGGACAGGAACGTGCATAGGTAGTTTTCCCATTCATCTACAGCCCTTGTCCTTTGAGATGTGAGAGATCTTTGGTTAACATAGTGGACTGGGAGCAGTAATATGACCTTGAGAAAAAAACATTCACACAGCGAGTGTTTTGCTCTGGCAGGCACTGCCTGGTAAGTGCAGTGGAGTCAAGTTCAATCAAGGCACTCCAGGGAATATCGAATTATTATTTAAATAGAAATAATGCACATAGAGTCATAGAGTTGTACAGCATGAAAACAAACCCTTTAGTTCAACTCGTCATGCTGACCAGATATCATAATTTAATCTCGTCCAATTTGCCAATATTTCGCTCAAATCCCTCTAAACCCTTCCTATTCGTGTACCAATCCAGAGCATTGCCCCTTTTAAATCTTTCTCCTTTCACCTTAAACAAAGACCCTCTAGTTCTGGACTCCTTTACTCTGTGGAAAAAGATCCTATCCATACTCTTCATGATTTTATAAACCTTTATAAGGTCACCCCTCAGCCTCCAATGCTCCAGGGAAAACAGCCTCAGCCTGTTCAGCCTTTCCCTGTAGCTCAAACCCTCCATCCCTGGCAACATCCTTGTAAGTGTCTTCTGAACTCTTTCAAGTTTGACAATATCTTTCTTATAGTCGGGAGACTAGAGTTGAATGCATATGAATAAAGTAGTTTCTGGGGAAAGGGAGGGACAATGGTACCAAGTCATGAGACTCTTTCAGAGAGCCAGTACAGACGCGATGGGCCAAACAGCCTCCTTCTGCACTGTAACAATTCTGTGATTCTGTCATTCTGTCAGACCGTGGTATCAAAGCAGCCTTGGTAAGTTGCTGCAGTGCATCCAGTAGAAAGAACACACTGCTGCTAATGTGTGTTGGTGATGGAAGAATTGAATATTTAATATGTTGGCTGAGGCATTAATTAAGTGAGCTGCTTTGTGCTGAATAGTGTCAACAATAGTGCTGTTGGAGCTGTCCTCATCCAGGCATGTAGTAAGTATTCCATCATAGCTTTAGCCTTGTTGACAGTGGACAGATACTGGGGTGACAGGAGGTTCCCAATGTCTGACTTGCTTTTTGGAGCTACAGTATTGACAGGGTTGGTCCAGTTCAGTTTTTGGTCACTGTTAATCTTAAATGCTTTATTTTCATATTGTGCTTTTGACTTCCTAAAGGAATACAAAGCAGAAGCAGTGGTTGGAATGGAATTAAATAAAGGAAGATTTATTAAATCCCATTGCCCACAGACGGGAGCTCCATGTCAAAGGATTCGATGCAATTCTACAGGTAAACAACCATGAAATAAGAGGGAGAAAATGGAAAGAGAAATTGAATGAAAATGTCTTGGTGCAATTCTCTCAATAATCACTTGTTTATCACTTGCTGCATCTTACTGTGGTGGTTCTCCTGTGAATATTGTTTCATTGGTTTGCATTCATTGACAGCATTATTGCTAAATTTGCAGATGATACAATGGTAGGTAGAAGGACAGGTAGTGTTGAGGAAGCAGGGAGGCTGCAGAAGGATTTGGACATGTCAGAGAATACAGGAGGATATAGATAGTCTGGAGAGTTGGGCAGAAAAGTGGCAGTTGGCTTTCAATCCAGACAAATGTGAGGTGATGCATTTCGGCAAGTCTAATTCTAGAGCGAATTATACAATGAATGGAAGGGCCTTGGGAAAAGTTGATGAGCAGAGAGATCTGGGAGTGCAGGTCCATTGTACCCTGAAGGTTGCTGCACAGGTGGATAGAGTGGTCAAGAAGGCGTATAGTATACTTGCCTTCATCATACGGGGTATTGAGTATAAGAGCTGGCAAGTCATGTTTAGATTGTACAAGACATTGGTTCAACCGCATTTAGAATACTGTGTACAGTTCTGGTTGCCACATTACCAAAAGGATGTGGACACTTTGGAGAGGGTGCGGAGAAGGTTTACGAGGATGTTGCCTGGTATGGAAGGTGCTAGCTATGAAGAAAGGTTGAGCAGGTTAGGTTTATTTTCATTAGGAAAAAGGAGATTGAGGGGGGACCTGATTGAGGTTTACAAAATCGTAAAGGGTATAGACAGGGTGGATAGAGATAAGCTTTTTCCCAGGGTGAGGGATTCCATAACCAGAGGTCACGCTTTCAAGGTGAGAGATGAAAAGTTTAAGGGGGATACACGCGGTAAGTACTTCACACAGAGGGTGGTGGGCGTTTGGAACGCGCTGCCAGCAGAGGTGGTAGAGGCAGGCACCATAGATTCATTTAAGATGCATCTGGACAGATGTATGAGTAGGTGGGGAACAGAGGGATACAAATGCTTAGGAATTGACCGACAGATTTAGACAATACATTTGGATCGGCTCAGGCTTGAAGGGCTGAAAGGCCTGTTCCTGGGTTGTAAATTGTTCAATGTTAAGTGAGTGGGCAAAAAATGGCAGATGTAACACATATGTAAAAGATGTGGCGAGATATGAGTTTGTACATTTTGTTAGAAGGAAGAGAGACATAGACTAATTTCTAAATCGGGAAAGGCTTCAGTAATGTGAAGCACAAAGGGACTCGGGAGTCCTAGCTCAGGATTGTCTTAAGATTAACATGCAGGTTCATAGAATCATAGAGCAGTACAGCATGGAAACAGGCCCTTCAGTCCAACTTGAACTTACCAACCAGATATCCTAACCTAATCTAGCCCCATTTGCCCATATCTGGCCCATATCCCTCCTATTCATATACCCATCCAGGTGCTTTTTAAATGTTGTATTTGTATCAGCCTCCACCACTTCCGCTGGCAGCTCATTTGATACACGCAGTTGGCAGTTAGAAAGATAAATGCAATAGTCACATCCATTTCAAGAGGACTAGAATACAACAGCAAGAATGTATTGCTGAGGCTGTATAAGGCTCTGGTCAGACTGCATTTGGAATATTGTGAGCAGTTTTGGCCCCACATCGAAGGAAGGATGTGCTGGTGTTGGAGGAGGCCCAAAAGTTAAGATCTAGGTCCTAGGAGGGACCTTTCAGTTTCGCGATCGGTCAAAAGAATCACTAGGAGTACAATGAAATAAGACAGCCTGCCAATTTGTCCAGCAACACAGAGGTTGAAAGTTTCTATGTTCCATGGAGAAATTGCACAATTGAATTTGAACAATAAGCCATTTTTATATGTTTCTTAAGATACAGTACAACCTTAATACAAAGGAAGCTAATCAAATGTAATAAGGTGACATAATGGACAGCAGATTAATCCAATGATATTTCCTGGGAAACAGTTTTATCTCACATTCATTATGTCTCGTGCTTGCAAGGTCAAGATTAGTCAGAGTGGTCAGTTAATGTCTTATGATTTATTTTATGAAAACGTCATTGTCTGCTTTATCTTTTAACTCAGCCAGCTCAGCAAAGCAGGAATGCAGACTTTAACCATGTTAGCACAGTATTAATCCTGAAACCATTTTGTTAGGTTAAAAATCCATTATGTTATTAATAAAAACTTGCATAGATTTGTTACTCCTGACAGTAGCTTAAACCCAGATTTTTCGATCCTCAAAGGGGGTTTGCAAGAATGATCTCACGGATGAAAGGTTTGTCTTATGAGGAGTTGTTGAGGACTCTGGGTCTGTATTTGATGGAGTTTAGGAGGAGGAGGAGGGGGGATTTATTAAAACTTACAGAATACTGGGAGGCCTGAATAGAGCATAAGTGCAGAAAATGTCTCAGCTCGTAGGACAGACTAGGTCCCAAGGGTACAGTTTCAGAGTACGGGGATGATCCTTTATAATTGAGCTAAGGAAGAATATCTTCAGCCAGAGAGTGGTAACTCAGTGGAACTCATTGCTACAGAGGGCTGTGGAGGCCAAATCATTGCGTGTATTGAGGACAAAGAGAGATAGGTTCGTGATTGGTGAGGGGATCAGTATTAAGGGGAGAAGGAAGAGAACGAGGTTGAGAATGATCGTGTGGTCGAGCAGACTGGATGGGCTGAATGGCCTGTTTCAGCTCCTCTGATCACTGGGACGGATCCTGATTTGCAGCAGGTATTTCACCAAAGCTATATCCTTGCATCAAAATCTCTGTAAAGGAGGGTCTGCTGTCAATGGTGGAATTTTCCTTCATACTGAAGAATGATGTTTGGCCAGGGGTTAATTCCCTTTCCCAGGTGGGTCAATCTTGATTTTGTACCATAACCGAATGATTGCGAATGAAGAACACCACTTCCAATATTAATATGAAGTGGAAATGATTGATACTTACAGACAGAGAACATTCAATCTTTCATACTGAGGTTCACACTCCCCCTTTTTCTCCGTCCATAACCCAGTGGGCTCCTCATCCTGAAGGACTCGTTCAACTCATTTAAAGACAAATATTTACTGGGTCAGCTTCTACCGCTTTGGTGGCTTAGTTGGTATGGCTCATGCTTCTGAGTTCAAGTCTCAGTTCGAGCACAAAACTCAAAGCTGACACTCCAGTACAGCACTGCAAGAGGGCAGCATTGTTGGAGGTGCTGCTCTTTGAAGCAAGACACCATCTGCCTTACAGGTTGAAGCAAAAGAATCCATAAAGGTATATCAAAGGAGTTTGGGGTGTCCTGTATAATATTTATCCTTCAAACAACATCATAAAAACAAATTACTGGTCATCATCACATTACTATTTGTTGGAGCTTGCCATTTGCAAATTGGTTGTTCCTTTTCTTACATTTCAAAAGTATTTTGCTGACTGTGAAATGCTTATGGACTTCTAATGGTCATGAAGAAATGTTTTGTAACTTTATCTTTACAAGTAGAATTCTCCAGCTCTTGACAAGTCCAATAAAGAATTTTTTTTAAAAAAATCTCATTTATAAATCATTTATCAATGTTTTTAAGTTCATGTCCTTTGGTTATATCCAGCCTGTCAAAACCCCTCCTGAAATCATCTTTTCTTACTTCTTTGTTCCAAAGAATACAGCCCAATGCTTCCAATCTCAATTCCAAAGCAGACACAGGAGTAGGGGGACTTGGGAGTGTATGTGCACAGATCATTGAAGGTGGCATGACAGGTAGAGGGAGCAGTTAATAAAGCACACCGTGTTCTCAGCTTTATCAATAGGGGCATTGAGTACAAGAGAAAGGGGGTGATGTTGAAGTTGTACAAGACATTTGCTCGAACTCACCTGGAGTGCTGTATACAGTTGTAGGTGCCATGATATAGGAAGGATGTGCACACATTGGAGAAAGTGCTGGTGCGATTTAGAGGAATGATTCCAAGAATAAGAAACTTCAATCATGAGAATAGATTGAAGTTATTGGGACTATTCCCCTCAGGCAGAAGGCTAAGAGGAGATTTGTTAGAAGTTTTCAAAATCATGAGTGGGCTGGACAGAGTAGATATGGAAAAGCTGTCCCTGATCCCAAAAAGAACAAGAATGATAGGATATAGATTTAAAGTGACCTGCAAATGAAGCAAGGTAGATGTTAAGATATGGAATGTACTGTCTATACATATGATAAAGACAGGTTCAATTGAGGCATTTGAGAGGGCACTGGATAACTATTTGGATAGAAATGGTGTGCAGGGAAATGATATAAAGGTTGGAGATTGACACTGGATAGTACAGCCTGTGCAGCAAAGTTGGGCTGAATGGCTTCCTTCTGCGATATAACATAACTGAACTCCCACCTCCCTGGTAAATCTCATCTGTACATGAATTGTGCTGCACAGAATTGTTCAAATTACTCCAACTTCAGCTTAGCCTGGGAGTCTATGATTTATAAAGTTCTATCAGTAGAAACGAAAGTGGAATTACAAATAAACTGAGAAGTAAAAACAACTGCTGACTCAGTATTGGGGAGAAATACTACCACACAAAGTTCAAATCTATCCATAGTGTCTTCTGTCTGTGCGTACTACATAAAAACTTCAAGTCTTATAAACACTGCAAGCATATGGACACTGGAATTTGTAAACTGCATTCTAAACCAAGCTCAAGCTCAAACCCAAACAGTCACATACATGTTCAATACTCAGTATAAACTCATTCGATGGGTATATATCACTCCAGACTTCCTGGGTTGTGGGGCTCTATGGGCTTGACTTGTTGCTAATATTAGAATATCAACCGTCTTCCAATTATTTACCATTTTTATTTTTGGCAGGAGTGAATTCCTACTGGTTAGACAGAAATGTTGATTCTCTGGTTGCTATGAAACAAGGTCTCTGTAGTAATCCTCCAACACATCCCCTTTGTGGCAACAGGAAATCTCTCTCGCAACAGCTGGAAGCTCCTGGAGGTGCCCGGGTAAGATGTTCCACAGGAAACAAGGCAAACAGAGCTCACAGAGTTCCTCAACTACAGGCTGAGGGCCACTGAGGCAGTCATACAGTTCCTTAATTGCAGAGTATCACTGATACAAAGTTCACACAATTTCTTAATTACAAAGTATAAATGATACAGAGCTCACACAATTCCTTACTTACAGACAAAGTATAACTGCTACAGAGGTCACACAATTCCTTAATTACAGACAGAGTGTCAGATAGAGGTCACACAATTCCTTACTTACAGAGTATAACTGCTAGAGAGCTCACACAATTCTTTACTTACAGACAAAGTATAACTGCTATAGAGGTCACACAATTCCTTACTTACAGAGTATAACTGCTAGAGAGCTCACACAATTCTTTACTTACAGACAAAGTATAACTGCTATAGAGGTCACACAATTCCTTACTTACAGACAAAGTATAACTGCTAGAGAGCTCACACAATTCCTTAATTACAGACAGAGCTCACACAATTCTTGACTACTGGATGAGTGTCACTGAGACAGACTGCAAGACAGCAGTATTCCACTGCTGCTTTGGAAGTGCAGAACTTGAGAATTGCTGAGAAATGACATATTTGTTGGTGCCTTTTGATGCTGCACACATCAGGTCAATTCACAAGAAACATCAAAGTAAAAAGAGATTTTTTTTAAGCTGTTAGAGCAGGGAATGCTGGCTCTAGTTGTAAATATTGTCATAATGAAGTTGAAATATTAACTGTTTCTCTCTCCAGAGACATTGCCAAACCTGCTGAGTTTCTCAGCATTGTCTGTGTTTGTTTCAGGTTTCCAGCATCTGTGGCATTTTGCTTTTATGAAGAGAGTATGGTTTGCTTGGAAGAAAATATTATTTTCCCTGTACGTGGGCGTTTCTAGTGAGTTGCGAGAGTGCAGGACGAAAAGCTTTGACAAAAATGTGTTGTTCTTCAGCAATATTTCATAGTGAATGGTTTGCCTTTTAATTTAAGGCAGCAGCTATTTTCTGTTGGCCATGTGTTAGTCAGTAATGCAGATGTCTGGAGATGAGGCGGTTGAGGGTACAGGCTCCATTCCAGAAGCTTCACAGCAGACCCAGAGCTGACTTCACGGGTGCTGAACCTGATGGAGGTGCCATTCGGCGGCGATGTAGTAAACCGAACCCCAGCTCCTCTCTCAGGTTCACCTCGAAGAACTCATGCCATTTGGTTGAGAAACTGCAAGAAAGTCCTAGCCCATGCTTATACTTTAAACAACACCTTAACTCATATTATCTAGTCATGCATCTTTGTGGGATCTTGCTGTTCTCTGACTGGCTGTGTTCCAGCACACTTCAAACTAGTTTGCTGCAAAGTGATTTCCTGATGTGTAAACTGCTACACAATATTCAACTTCTTTCTCAAGTTAAGACTGTGCTTTCACCATTTTTGTTAATTGAAGATATTTGTCCAAAGTGTCTTTCATTTAAAATAAAGCCCACTAATCATTCCCAGACAGTGGAGGCACATCCTGCTCAATGTGTCAGTGACCTCACTAGCATTGTTTTTGGTTCAGTAAAATGGGATTGAGACCAATATTGAAATCTTTGCGTAGTGAGATCCTGTAATCTGTGAAATTTCACAATGGCCAGTGCAACGTGGGCAATGCTTTCGTTTTGCTCCATTCATTTTAAAGCTAGCCGACACTTACAAAAAGCAATCCAAAATGCTAATGGGGTGTTAGTCTGTAATGCAAGGTGAGGTGCAGGTTGGGAGGGATGAGTCAGGGTCACAGAGAAGAGGAAGTTATGCTGTAGTCGTGCAGAACCTCAGTCAGACCCCATCAGCATTGACTGTGTTCAATTCCTGGCACTACAACTCAGGAAGGATACATTAATTATGAGGACAAGTTGTGTAAACATAGCTTGCAGTCCTTTGAGTATACTCAGTTGCGATGTAATTAAAATGTTAGAAGGATATGATAGGGTCAATGCAGAGAAACCTCTAGTGAGGAGGCAAGAGTAAGGTGACATAATCTTCAAATTCTGGAGAGGGAAATCTGGAAGTATATTTTCACATTTGGAGCTCATTTCCTTAACAGCCTGTGGGTGTAGGAGAACATATGAAACTTTCAAGACTGTGGTGGAGAGATTTTTGTTGCTTCAGAATATTAAGCTACTTGGAGCTAAATTGAAGTATGGGTTTGTGGTACAGTTAACCAAGCTAATAAATCATAGAAGAGGCTGAATGGATTGATTGGACAAAGCCTGATACCGTACTCCATTCAATGCCAAACTAGCAATCCAACTGGGCTGTACAAAGTGCTCAGAAGCTCCTGGTCTTCTGGTCATTGTTAAAGCAGCTTTCTTGACTGTGCAGCTGGAAACACTTTGCTGCAATCCCAGCAGCTCCTCACACAGTACAATAAATAAAAGGAGAGGTGTCCACTTCAGTACTCAGAAATAAATAATCACTGGGTTGGAAAACTGACAGGGAAAGCAAACTGCTCCTTTTAAAGATATGTGGTGCTTGTCTCTGATTCTCTACTCCTTGTTTAATCTCAACATTATTGAACCCTGAACCAAGCTCCAATCTGACATCCTGTTTATCATTAATACTGGCTACACCTATCTCTATATTGCTAATTTCAGTCCCTCACTCTTAGATCATTTGCCATTAAGACCCACATCCTTACTTTAATTATCTGCAGATTCAACTTGTCTAGTTTGTATTCAGCTGGCGTCCACGTTATATCTTCTGTTATCTTACTTACAATCCTAATAGGCCATTCAGCCCCTCGAGTCTGCTTTGTCCTTCAGTTTAATGGCTGATCTGATTGGAACCTCAAATCAGCAAGCCTGCTTTCCCCTGATAACCTTTCACCCATTGTTTAACAAAAACTGACCTCCCCAGCCTTTAAAATATTCCAGGATTCTGCTTCCTCTTCATTTTCAGGAGCAGAGGTTTAAAGACAAAAGGAATGAGATAATTTGGCCATTGTGTCTGCAACACCATTCAATCATGGCTGATACGTTTCTCAACCTTGCCTTCTTCCTTTAACCTTTGATCCTACCTCAGACTCGGCCTCCGCAGCCTTCCGTGACAATGAGTTCTATAGATTCACTATCCTCTGATTGGAGCAGTTCCTCATCTCAGTTCTGAAAGGTCATCCCTTTATTCTGAGGCTGTGCCCTTCATTCCTAATCTCTTCTACTAGTGGAAACATTTTCTCCATATCCACTCTATCCAGGCCTCTCAGTATTCCGTAAGTTTCAATGAGATTCTTCCTCATCCTTCTAAACTCTTTCAAATACACACACAGAGTTCACAACTACTCCTTATTGACAAGCTCTTCATTCCCAGAATCATTCTTGTGAACCACCTCTGGACCCCCTCTGTCCCTTCTTGGATATGGGGCCCAAAACTGTTCTCAATATTCCAGATGTAATCTGACCAGAACCTTATACAGCCTTGGCAGTCACTGCTCTTGTATTCTAGCCCTCCCAAAATGAATGTGAACATTGAATTTGCCTTTCCTCCTCCTTGGATGCTGTCCGAACTGCTGTGCTATTCCAGCACCACTGTAATCCTTCCTAACTGCAAACCAAACCAGCATGTTAACCTTAAGAGAATCCTGAACTAGGATTCATAATTCCCTTTCTGCTTCAGATTTCTGAAGACTTTTCCCATTTCAAAATTAGCCTATCCCTCTGTTCTTCACACCAAGTGCATAACCTCACACTTTGCCACATTGTGTTCCAACTGCGACTTCTTTGCCCTCTCTCCTAGCCTGCCCATGTCCATCTGCAGGCTCCCTGCCTCCCCAACATTACCTGTCCCTTCATATATCTTGAAGAGGCTCGTATTTATCCCAAATCTCATCAGGCTCCAATTGCCCATCAGCCCTGTTCTACAGAACCAGCTGCTGGTTTAACAACACCTCAATTTAAGTTCCAATCTTTGTTTACATATCACTCCATGTTCTTATCTCCACTTATCCCAGTGGCCTTCCCTAGCCCTACAACTCTCCAAGATCCAGGCTCAGTGATAAGCACGACTGCCTCAACCTGGATTCGATTCCCACTTCAGGCAACTGTCTGTGTGGAGTTTGCACATTCTCCCGTGTCTGCGTGGGTTTCCTCCCCGTGCTCCGGTTTCCTCCCACAGTCCAAAGATGTACAGGTCAGGTGAATTGGCCATGCTAAATTGCCCCATAAAATCCAGGTGCATTAGTCAGGGGAAATGTAAAGTAATAGGGTCTGGGTGGGATACTCTTCAGAGGGTCAGTATGGACTTGTTGGGCTGAATGGCCTATTTCTGCATTAGGATTCTATGAGCGAATTTTGAATCTATGATTCTTCTATGAAGATCTCTGGGATCCTCTATTTCTGATCTCTTCTGCATTTTTAATTGCTTCATCATTGGTGACTGTGTTCTCAGCTGGCTAGGTCACAAGTTTGCGAATTCTCTCCCTTAAACATCTTTCCTACTTTATTTACCTCTGTTAAAAATCACACAACACCAGGTTATAGTCCAACAGGTTTAATTGGAAGCACACTAGCTTTCCAAGCGACGCTCCTTCATCAGGTCACAATCACCTGATGAAGGAGTGTTGTCCGAAAGCTAGTGTGCTTCCAATTAAACCTGTTAGACTATAACCTGGTGTTGTGTGATTTTTAACTGTGTACACCCCAGTCCAACACCAGCATCTCCAAATCATTATTTACCTCTCTATTTTCTGTTTAGGTGCTCTTTTAAAGATAGGCTCTTTACTAAGCCTTTAGTCACATATCCTATTATTCCCATATATAACTTGGTATTACATTTAGTCTGAAGCACTCTGTAATGTTTTACTACTTTAAAGACGCTACATGAATTGAAATTGCTGTTGTTGCCAAGTGGTTATTTCAAGTCAAATGAAAATCCTGTTTCTTCAGCATTAATAGTATAAAGAGGACATTTTGGGTAAAGAGGGTTCATTCTTCAACTGAATATTACAGTGATGTAACAAACATACTCCAGGGATTTCATTGCTAATGAGATTCCCAGTTATAACAATGTTGTTTTCTTACAGACAATGACCAGGGGTGTTCGATCTTTAAGTTCAGCTCATTTAATCCACTCGTGCTCCAGTGCCTCACCTTCAGTCATTTCAAACATTGTTTTGATGAAAGGTCAGGGAAAGGTAAGACTTACTTTCTGTTATTTTTCTGAAGAAAGATAAAAGCATTTCCTGAAAATACTTTGCTGTTAAATTTGAGCTGTTTAAACCAGGGTCCTCTTTAAAACCGAATCCTTCTCGTTCTTTGTATTTAGTATTTCCTGTGTAGGCTGAGTGTTCTGGATTTAAACAGATCTCTAGCATATGAAAACAAAGGAGAGGTTGTACAACTCACTGGGAGTTTACTGACAAGGATTTATTGGTGTCACACTACCCTATTATTGGTATCGTATGTGAATACAAGAAGTTTTTATTTTTATAAGCTTAAACTAATCCTCAGATGGAGGTGGCCAAGAGAGTAGCAGTCTCTCTGGCATCGTGAGTAACTGCCTGTGGTCATCAGCTGACGGGGTTGAGACAATTGATTGACACAGGAGAGATAGTCGGTCCCTAAAATAAGGTGTACCTCTGTGGGGTGGAGAGGGAGAGAGAAAGAGCAAGAGCCTTCCAGGGGAACGAACCATCATCTTCTTGAGCGATGAGTAGGTTTGGTCTGAGGGAAGGACTATAACTGTCAATAATGAAGATTAACGCCAAAGATTGCAAGATATCTTGGACGACCTAACAACTGGGTGAGGCCAATTCTTTTTTAAACAAAAGTGACTTGCATTTTCACAACCAGCAGGTGTCACTCTGATGTAGGTTTTGAAATGTATCCACAGTGTTATGTAGGAAATGGAGCACTTGCATTCAACAGGCTCCCACACATAAACTGTCTGTACTGGGAGTTGGTGAGTGTGGGAGTATTAAGAGGTGATTTTTATCTGAAATCTAGTATTTTTTCTTTAATTTAGCAATTAATTCAACAACGACTGCTTCAAAGGATATATAGGTAAATGGAGGGTGACAATGGTACCAGAAAGGTACCAGAAAGGGAGAGTGCTAGGTAGATAGGGTACCAGAGTGCCAGGTGGGTAGTCTCCCAAGGTACCAGGTGGGTAGGGATCCAGATGGGCAGAGTGTCAGGTGGGTAGGATCCCAGGGTACCAGGTGGGTAGAGATCCAGATGGACAGAGTGCCAAGTGGGTAGGATCTCAGGGTACCAGGTGGATAGGGTCCCAGGGTACCAGTGGGTAGGGGTGCTTGGGAGGTTTCTGCATGGGGGGTCATGGAGTTGACGGGTTTGGCAGGAAGAATTGGGAGTAGGGTCTGGTGCGAGAGTTGTGTTTTGTCTGACAAAGAGGGGTTTGTCAGATCAGCAGGGAGAGGAGGGGATATGGTCTGGTCAGTAGTGGCATTTCAGGCCTAGGGTTTCAGGTTAGAGGTGAAGGGAGCTGGCTCCTGTTTAGGGTAGGGTGTTGGTGGCAGAATCATGTTGGCTGGGGGCTCTGATCGAGGGTGATGACTGTGAGAGTCATGGAGGGACAATGTGGTTGACATAATGTGTGGTTGTTTGAATGGTCAGAGTCGATAAAGTGTGGTGCTGGAAGAAACACAGTGGGTCAAGCCTGAAACATTGATTCTCTTGTTCTTCAGATGCTGCCTGACCTGCTGTGTATTTTAAAGTGCCACACTCTATCTACTTTGACTTCTCCAGCATTTGCAGTCCTCACTATCTCCTGGTAGGATGGTCAGTTTAATAGTTACCCAGGAGAAGGTTTTCAAATTTTTTTTTTGTTGGTAACACTTATCTTAACCAAAGTGGAACTGTATAAATTATCTGACTTTACTGCATTCTTTTGTTGAATCCAGATACAGGGGAACTGCTCATTGGAATCTTCAATTTCCCTGGCAATCCACTGGGTCAGTTATGTCAGGAATTTCACAGGGTATTGGTGCACAACTCAGTCTACATGGCTCAAGTCAGAGGGTCATTGGCTATGAAACAAAATCGGATTTTCAAAGTTTGTGAGAAGATTTGTAGCTCGGGTGCTCGTTGTTGTGGTTCTGTTCGCCGAGCTGGGAATTTGTGTTGCAGACGTTTCGTCCCCTGTCTAGGTGACATCCTCAGTGCTTGGGAGCCTCCAATGAAGCACCTCTGTGATCATTTCTCCGGCATTTGTAGTAGTTTGTCTCTGCCACTTCCGTCTGTCAGTTCCAGCTGTCCGCTGCAGTGGCCGGTATATTGGGTCCAGGTCGATGTGCTTATTGATTGAATCCACATTCATCCACAGATTCAATCAATAAGCACATCATCCTGGACCCAATATACCGGCCACTGCAGCATACAGCTGGAACTGACAGACGGAAGTGGCAGATACAAACCACTATAAATGCCAGAGGAAACAACACAGAAGCACTTCACAGGAGGCTCCCAAGCACTGAGGATGTCACCTAGACAGGGGACGAAACGTCTGCAACACAAATTCCCAGCTCGGCGAACAGAACCATATCAACAAAATAGGATCTCATTGCATCTGGTTTATGGTTGTGACATCAATAGAACAAGGTCCAATTTCATTCCCTTAACAAATATATTTCAAAAATAATTTCATGTGTGACCACTTCTGAGGTGTATAAATGTGACATGGTGCTAGGAGGATGTTAATGTTATTCATGTATATTTCTGAGAATGTTCTACTGTCTAACTGAGGAATGTGATCTCCCAGGGACTAGGCTTCAGTGTGGTCGGAGGAAGAGACAGTGTGTACGGACCAATGGGTATTTTTGTAAAGACAATATACCCAGAAGGAGCAGCAGCTGCTGATGGCAGACTGAGGGAAGGTATGACCTCCAGAGTAACTACTGGATTGGCTTGCGTGGTTCACTTGCATGAAATGCAACAAAGAACTTTATTAGAAAACTATTAGTTATCTATTGCTTTCAGCATCTGTTTCTTCAATAAGATTTTTAAATATCAGTATCGGTATTGTACTGGGCTTGTTAGTCCACTAGGACTTCCCAAGAATCTGGAGAGATTAAAGGCTAATAGTCAGCAAGGTGCAACAAAGGAGAAAAATCATAAGGACATGGAAAACTTGTTCAACAAAATAGTTTCCCTTTATTTACTAATTATAAAAAATATACACAGTGTGATGTTAACCTTCATACTGAAACAATTCAAGGACAGTAGTAGGAATGTCTTGTTGAGATTACACCTGGAGTACTGGGTGCAGTTTTCATCTGTTTTCGTTTATTTATTCACGGGCTAAGGGCAGCGTTTGTAAGATCAGCATTTATTGCCCATCTCAGAGAACAGTTATGAGTCAATCACATTGCTATTGGTTTGGAACCACCTACAGTTGGGTGATAGATTTCCTTTCCTAAAGGACATTAGTGAACCAGATGGGTTTTACCCAACAATCGGCAAATTTCACCATTTGCCATGTTGCCATATTCTACCTGTGACTGGGAATCTGAGTGGAAGCAGGTAAGAGATGTCCCAGCCAGCAGCACAATAGATACAAGATGTTGGAGGAAGTTCAGGAACAAACAATATCAAATGCTACTGACAGTCATAAAGGATGAGTCTGCTTCACAGCGACACTGTGGAAATGCAAACTCGGTGATAAAAGCAGTCTGCAGTTGAGAAAGCTCCCTAAGTCAAACACTGCTTCGTGTGGAAGCTGTTATTTTGATTTGGAAGATATCAGGCAAATAATAATTGGCTAGAGCACGCAGAGGGAGGGAGAGATCAGTTCCTGATCACTATTCCGGGCCTTGTATTAGACAGAGAGTGATTGGATATCCCTTGTATTAGACAGAGAGTGATTGGATATCCATAAAACCATAAGAAATATGAACAGCCCACTCTGCTAATAATACAGTCATGGCTGATCCAATACTCATGACCGTAAAAATGGTAAGACAAGGATAGTAAGGACAATAGCTACCTTTGCTCTGATGCTCCTCATGGTTCGCCTATATTTAAATCGCCACTTACATACAGGAGTCAAAATGGAGCTCTTGAATTACCTCATTGGAGGAGGAGACTCCACAAACTCCTCAATGTTTGAAGAGCCCAGAATATCAATGAAAAGGATAAGGTTGAAGCATTCATAACAATCTTCAGCCATAAGTATTGAGTGGATGATCCATCTCAGCCTCCTCCAGTGATTCCCAGCATCACAGTCATACCAGCCTGCAGTCAATGTTATTCACCTCATGTGAAATCAAGAAAAGGTTGTAGGCACTGGACAATGCAAAGTCTTTGGATCCGGCAAAAGAACTGAAGACGTGTGTTCCAGAACTTGCTGTTCCTCTGGTCAAGCTCTTCCAGTACAGTTATAACATCAGCATCTACCCGAAAATGTGGAACATCGTCCAAGTAAGTCCTGTGCACCAAACACAGGACAAATCAAACCAGGCCAGTTAACCCCAGATTAGTCTTCCCTCAGTCATCTGTAAAGTGAACGAAGGTGTCAGTAACAGTGCTATCCAGCAGCACCTGCTCAGCAATAACCTGCTCAGTGACACCTAGTTTGGGTTCCACCAGGGCCACTCAGCTCCTGGCTTTATCACAGCTTTGGTTCAAACATGGCTCAAACAGCGGAATTCTAGAAATGAGGCGAGAGTAACTGTCCTTGATATCAAGGCCTCATTTTACAAAGTGTAGCATCAAGGAAACCCTGCAAAATGGGATTTGGGGGAGTGTTCTCCACAGGTTGGAATCATAAAGGAAGATGATTGTAGCTGTTGGATGTCAGTCACACGTTTGCACAACATAAATAGAATCTAACCATTGCTTCTGATATTCAATGTGTTATGAACACATAATTCCCCAATATCAACATCCTGGGGTTTACCATTAACCAGAAACTGAACTAGATTAGCCATAGAAATATCAATCCGCTTAAACCTGGAGAAGGAATGATTTGCAATGATTGCATAATGTTCAGCCCCATTTGCAACTCCTCAGAACTGAAACAGTCTCGATCCAAATGCATCAAGATCTAGACATCATCCAGGCTTGAGCTGACAAATAGCAAGTTACATTCATGCCACACAAATGTCAAGAAATGACCATCACCAATAAGAGACAATCTGACCACAGCCCCTTGGAATTCAATAATGTTACCATCACTGAATCCCCTATAACAAACATCTTGGGGGCATCAATGTCGATTTCACCAGTTTCCTCATCTCTCCTCCCCCTCACCTCATTCCAGATCCAACCTTCCAACTCAGCACAGCTCTCTCAAATGGTCCTCCCTATCCATCTTCTTTCCCACCCATTCACTCTACCCTCCACACCAACCTATCACTTATCATCCCCCCACCTTCACCTACCTGTCACCTTCCAAGCTACCTTCCCTCCATCCCCACCCCCCTCCCATTTATCTCTCAGCTCCATTAGCTCCCCCCACCTCCCCATTCCTGATGAAGGGCTTATGTCTGAAAAATCAACTCTCCTGCTCCTCGGATGCTGCCTGACCTGCTGTGTGTTTCCAGCACCACACCTTTTGACCCACATCCACTAACATCCACTCCCTCTACCATTGACACTCAGTAGCAACAGTGTGTACTATCAATAAGATGCACTGTAGATATTCACCAACGTCCTTTGGATAGCATGTTTCAAACTCATGATCATTTCCATCAAGAAGGCCAAGGGCAACAGATACATGGGAACACCAAAGTTCCCTCCCAAGCAACTCACTCACACTGGAAATATATCACTGTTCCTTCAATGGCACTAAGGGATCATTGCACATCAAATGGACTACAACAGTTTAAGAAGCCAGCTCCCCACCACCTTCTGAAGGACAATTAGGGATGGTCAGTAAATGTTGGCCCACCCAACGATGCCACCATCCAATGAATGAATAAGATAAATGAACCAGCGCCTAGGGAGAGGGGGGAATACTGCAGGGAGGGGAAAGGAACTGTGCCTCTGAGGACTTTCAGCTCTGTGTGTGCATAACCCTTTCCAATCGCCCTTTCTCTCAAGCTAGGGGTCAAAGGCACACATTCAGGAGCTTTGTTTCCTCCTCCAGGAACACTTTTCAACCATAGGTTGAAAGGCAGTCTCTCTCAGGAGCTGAGATGATCTTATTTGTTGATAGGATGTGGGTGTTACTAGCCAGACCACCATTTATTGCCATCAAGTAGGTAACCCAACCAGCGGGGGTAGTAGAGACAGATACATGAGGGACGTTTAAGCGACTCTTGGATGATCACATGGATGACAGTAAAATAAAAGGTATGTATGTTAGTTCGTTCTTAGAGTAAGATAAAAGGTCAGCATAACATCGAGGGCCAAAAGGCCTGTACTGTGCTGGACTGTTCTATGTTCTATATTACTTTGAGTCACATGTAGGCCAGGCCAGGTAATGATGACAGACTCCTTTCCCTCAAGAATATAAGTGAACCAGACAGGTTTTTTAAATGACATTATAGATTGCCATTGGCTAGCTTTCTTCTGCAGAATGTTTTCTGATTCAGATTGCACCATCTGCCATGGTGAGATTCGAACCCATTTCTCCAGAACATTGGCCTGCTTCTCTAGATTACCCATCCAAAGATGTTACTAATATCTCCTTCATTACACCAGTGATTAATCGGCAGTCATACCAAAATCATGTCCTTCATGACTTTCCACCTCCTAAACTCTGTACCATCTTCCAGTCCAATAATTCTTCAAGAACTTTTAGATCTCCATCATTGTCCTCTAATGTGAGACCCTCTCAACTTTCTTTGCCACACTAAAGGAGGTCGAGGTCTTCAGGAGTCTCAGTCCCAAACTCTGGGAATCCCTTCAGAAAGGACATGGGAGTGGAAGTTTGCGCCCTCCCTTTGATTAGTTCGATGTTGAGAATTCATTCAGTCAAACAGGAGAGCAGTGAGGGGGTTGTCCCACTTCCTTCCTATGTCTGCCCCAATTAAAGCAGTAGCAGGCCGGACTGTCTTCTCACACTTCTGCCAGTTAAGACCTTTTGGCTGTCAGATAATGTCTCTGGTATAACCTGTACTGGGTCAGGGGCTCATGTAGCGTTCCTTACAGACTCCTACACACACGGGGTTCCTTTATCCAAATAAGGGACCTGACGTCAGGAAGGTGACCACCTCTCAATGAGCGCTGCATTCCCTCTTATTTTCTTTTCACTGCACACACACCTGAGGTGCTTACGATGCAGCAATGTGGAATTCAATGCGTCGGCATCTCATTTGGGTTGTGCGGGCACTCTGAGCTGCTGCCTGGTCTTCCAACTTTGAGGGAACATTGCCTGGGAAATAAGGTGTGGTCTTGTTGTCTGAGATCCGCCATAAACCCACCACACTGTTCCCCCACCTCCCCCAAACCCCTTCCCCACCACCCCTATGCCTTCCCTGTCACTCTAACCCCCTCCCCAACCATTATTCAGATCCGGCCTGGGTGCAGCATTAATCCTGATGCTGGCCCTGTCCCTGGGCTGTAGAGGCAGGTGACACAGCACTGGTGGTTGGTTGGCGGTTTGTGGCTGGTAGGCAGGACCCCTGCTTCTAGGACCCTATTGTCTGTTTGGGACTGCTGGCTTGTAAATGCCTGAGTGCAACTCGAGGTGCCTGGCCTAATATGAGAGGGGACCTCCATGATCAACCACCACTTAAAAGGCCCTAATGTGTTAATTAAAAAACATATAAGACCATAAGACATAGGAGTGGAAGTAAGGCCATTCGGCCTATCGAGTCCACTCTGCCATTCAATCATTGCTGATGGGCATTTCAACTCCACTTACCCGCATTCTCCCCGTAGCCCTTAATTCCTCAGTACATCCTTTCTCAAGTAAGGAGACCAAACTGCACCCAGTACTCCAGGTGTGGCCTCATCTACACCTGGAACATGTTTACTGCTGACAAAAGGGCCTGATCCAACCACCAGGGTGATCAACTGATTTCCTAGCAGGTGAGGAAACTGGCAGCCTCCCCGAGTGCTCGTGGTGACTCCATTTGCTGCAGACTGTGGTGGGGGTTGGGGGGGGGTGGGGGGTCATCTGGGGGTAGGGCTGGAGGCTGAGGCAGAGGAACAAACCACCGGGCGATTGCCGCTGTCGTCCCTGAGCAACATTGCCACCCCTACATGTTTCCACCTCGATCTATGGTTTTTGTCTTATCTACGTTTCTTGTTCAAAATCTAGAGTTTTTTTTCCACAAGACCCCATCACATGTATGGTTATTCATTTAATCTGGAGGAAATCTATGCATTTAAATGTTGGATTTTGAATTTTTCAGCATTATTACCGTTGACTAAATTTGTTCCTGTTTCATGGTGATGATGCTGAAGCTGCATTGAACAGTTTTGTCCTCAGATTCAGCGCCCAGGCCCAGTACGTGTGTGCCCAAGCAAGCATTGCCATTCTGGTTTGGAAATTAAGTTAATGTATTGAGTTGTTGTCTTATATTCACGTAAGCCTTTTCAGCAGAAGTAAAGCATAAAAGCATGAACATAAATGATACCGGTATAGTTTCCTCATTCGTATTATATTGTTCTGAAAAACAACTTGGATTATTTAATCTTATGGATCAATCATATAGTGATATATGTATAGAGTCATAGAGATGTGCAACACGGAAACAGACCCTTCAGTCCATCTCGTCCATGCTGACCAGATATCCTGATCCTAACCTAATCCCGTTTTCCAACACTTGACCCATATCCCTCCAAACCCTTCCTACTCATATGCCCATCCAAATGCCTTTTAAATGTTGCAATTGTACCAGCCTCCACCACTTCCTCTGGCAGCTCATTCCATACACGTACCACCCTCTATGTGAAAAAGTTGCCCCTTAGGTCCCTTTTATATCTTTCCCCTCTCACCCTAAACCTATTCCCTCCATTTCTGGAATCCCCCACCCCAGGGAAAAAGATCTTGTGATAATTATCTCGGGATAGTTGAGGTTAAGACTGCATACGCTTGTCCACACTTTATTGAAGGCATTGTCTACGGTTTTCCCAATATGTATGGTGGCCCTGAGCCACATCACCCCATGAACAAGTCCGAAATCTGCTCCCCCTTATTTTGAGGCTATGCTCCCTAATTCTAGTTTCACCTGTCTGTAGGAGCAACCTCCATGCTTCTATCTTACCAATTCCCTTCATAATTGTATATGTTTCTATAAGATCCCCTCCCCCATTCTTCTGAATTCCCATGAATATATTCCCAGTCTACTCACTCTCTCCTCATAAGCCAACCCCTTCAACTCTGGAACCAACCTAGTGAACCTCCTCTGCACCCCCTTCCAGTGTCAGTACATCCTTTCTCAAGTAAGGAGACCAAACTGCACCCAGTACTCCAGGTGTGGCCTCATCTACACCTGGAACATGTTTACTGCTGACAAAACAAGGAAACGAACAGGTTCAGAGTTTACAACCGGAAATTGCTGAACTGAACATCGAGTTCAGAAGGCTGTAAAATGCATGAAATCCCAGTAATTTTTTCTTTCAAAAATAAGCATATCTCCTTGTTTCTTTTTCTGCTTCACCGTCAGAGGACAGAGGTGTTCAACTGTGGGACAACAGAAATGGAATGATCTGGAGAGTGCTAGGAATTACATGAATAACAAATGGAATTAAACCCTGAAAATGGGAGATGATACTGGGAGAAACTCAGCAGGTCTGGCAGCATTTCTGGAGGGAGAAACAAAGTTAATGTTTCGAGTCCAGCGACACATCTTCAGAATTACACCAGTAGGGATGTGGTTTAAATGCTAAGGAAGGAATGATACATTAATTGTCTGCAATAATTATTCCATTCATTTTAATGTAATCTGTTAGGTACACAACTTCAATGCTTTATCACTGAGAACATGTAACATGTCAAACTGTTCAAATGCACCTGAAGGTACAGGTTACCTATTATGCACAAAACAGGTTATCACAAATTAACTGAGGGTCATCTCCATTCAGATCATTTACTCATTACAGAACCTGTTTAAGTTCATTTCCATGAAAACCAAACAAATGGAAGCAAAGTATGTTCATCACTGGATGAGTATGCACCGGAGCCAGTTTACTCCCTCAATGACAAAGGGGACAACTAACCTTACTGTTCCTTGGGGAACAACTATTAATAATGGGGTTGGGAGCATGGCTGGGGCTTTTCTAAGTGGACTCTGACCGGTCCTATTCCATTCAGATGATTGAGCAGAAAGTAGGTGGGAAATGGACAATGTCGATCACAGGTTTCTTTAGGTTGGCAGACAGCCGGAAATTGGATCTGACCAATGTTGGGTACGGACATTGGACTCTGATTCAACAGCTCAGAAAGACCAAGTCGATTTCTTTTCATTTAGATATCTTACTTTTTGAGATATGAAGCCTTTTTTTGATACTCTTCCACTCTGTGAGACAGATGTAGAACATTTATATATGTTTTTACTGTCAATCTCCCTCCTACATAGGAGATGAAATACTTGAGGTGAATGGAGTTTTGATGAATGAATTAACCCATGATGAAGCTATACAAATATTTAAGGTTAGTCTTCTCATTTTACAGTATGACATTTTAAATTGTTTATTGAATGTTTGTTTTTATTGACCTTTAATGTGTTTTCATTATGTTTTTTTTAAACATAGCACGTGAGGAAAGGAGTACTTACATTAACAGTCAGGACTTGTTTAAGGAGCCCCGGCCTCAGTCAGGGCCGGTCAGGAGCTGAACACCTGAGCCGCTCATGGTCAGCCAGTTCGACCTCTGACTTTAGCAGAGGAGCCTGTTCAAGTTCGGAACTGGATAACATGCTGTTCCTACAAAAGACACCACATCCTAATGACAGGATTATTATGGAGGTCACCTTATTCAAGGGTAAGCAATGGAATGCTCCAGAAATAAATTGTAATTGTTCACTGGCTGTCTGATTTAAGGGGAAAGTGAGGACTGCAGATGCTGGAGATCAGAGTCAAAAAGCACAGCCAGTCAGCGAGTCCCTGAGGAGCAGGAGAGCCGATATTTCAGGCATAAGCCTTTCATCAGATTTAAGTTTCGATAGTAGATTAGTGAGGCAAAGGTTACATCAAATAGGGAAAGTTAGTTCAAGCAATCTGGCTTTGCAGTAGAAAAATGGAAACTAGAACAATGGGAATAATCCAGATAGTTAACACAAGTTGTCGAATCCACGAATGGCTTTCAGGGAGGCCACCTGAAGCCCCACTGAGTCTGGTACATGTGTGTGAGGCCAGTCTGAAGCCTCATGACTGAAGCTTTCTGCTCTCTGGTGGTGAAGCAAGTTAATCCATTATACACACAACCACAGAACTTTCAGTAGAATTCTCACACTCACCTTTCTCATGGTTTAGGAATATGTCTATTCCAGCACGACCAAGAACTGCAAAAATTGAAAACGGTGCTTGTCCTCCATATTTAATTACTCTTCTTGTTAGCACATAGTCATTTGAAAACTATTATTTACATGATACCCTGCAGAGTACGTTTGTCATGAATGGGGGTTCTCCTGCCTTCTCCCCATAATTCCCCATATTCCCTCAGTTCAGATAGTTGTCTAAATTCCTTCTGAATGCCCTAGTTGAAGCTGACTCTGTCACACTTTCTGACAAGGCTGACTTTAATCATTTGCTGCATGAAGACATTTTCCTTGCTGTCACCTTTGTGAGTGATTGAACATTGTGATTGGTGTCTATGCCTTATGCAGGCTGTTGCCACAATGCACTGGGGGCAGTGTGCTGGGTTTCAAACTCCACTATTCCCCGAGTCATCACAAACGTGAAAAAAACTTATCAAATGATTCCAAGTCCTTAATTTATCTGACTGATGAACTCAGGTTAAAATAAAATGCTGAACACTGTTTCTGTATTTAATAAGGAACTAGCTACTTATTGCAAACAGATTGCTTTTAAGAATGGTAACCAGAAATATAATTTCCTAAAATACATTTCTCTAGAAATGGTCTTTATACCCTTTGCTCACAGCATAAAATGAATTTCCCTTAAATATAGACACAAATAACTTTAAAACATATTTTATAAACTCAGATATATTCACAAGTGCATAAATATATGCACAAACTTCTTTAGCAGACACCCAGGATCTTCAATACACTTAGATATGTTACATTGACTTACTGGTCCCAAAATACTCAGAGCACCCCTGCCATCTAATGAGTTATAGTCATCATGGTTTTACATTAGCTCAGCAGTGTCACTCTGCATCTCTGAGTTAATTTCCATGCTGACACTGCAGTGAAATACCAATGATTTGGAGATGCCGGTGTTGGGCTGGGGTGTACAAAGTTAAAAATCACACAACACCAGGTTATAGTCCAACAGGTTTAATTGGAAGCACACTAGCTTTCGGGGCGACGCTCCTTCATCGGGTGATTGTGGAGGGCTCCATCGTAACACAGAATTTATAGCAAAAATTTACAGTGTGATGTAGCTGAAATTATACATTGAAAAATTGATTGTCTATTAAGCCTTTCATCTGTTAGAATACAGTGATAATTTCACTTCTTTCATGTGTAAATCACAAAACATTTTTTTAAAAGTCGCATTCTCGGGTTAGCTGTTAACAATGGTGATAGCTAGACAATATGTTGAAGGTGTTAGCCCCCTGTGTTCTCTGTCTATGACCTGATGTTTAGATTGTTCTAATCTAAAAAGTGAGATAACAGAGTTTTACATAAAGTCATGCAGTTTTTGAGCTCAGAGTTCTACATGAATGTAGACATGAATGTGGAAATACCAAGGGAGTGCTGTGCTGTCAGAGGTGCCATATTTCAGGTGAACTGCTCACCCTAAATCCCTGCTACCCTCTCAGATGGTCATAAAAGACAAATGGCACAATTGAAAAAAGATCAGGGGAGTTTACTGATGGCCAATATTTATTCCTGAGTTAACATCATTCGGCTGTTTGAGTGAACCTTGATGCCTCTGTTTTCCACCTCTCAACAGTGATGGCTGTTACAGTAAATAGCTCCTTAGTTTAATTAATTTGGGTTGTCCTGAGGTCATGAAAGGTGCTACATAAATGCAAGTTCTTTTCTTTGCCTTCCCTCTACAGAAGCCTACAACTCATGGATTGTAGCAAATGATGGCGGAGGGTCAAATTAACCAGTTATAATTATTGAGAGATTGAATTGATGCAAAATGGTTAGCGCACAGAAAATCTCAGAATGGTTCAAGCTCTGAAAGAGGCCATTCGGCCATCATGTCTGCACCAGCTCCCCATAAGGAGTAGTTTGCTTAGAACCAATCCCCTTTGGTGTAAGCCCTGCATGTTCTCCCTTCTTAGGCAATGATCCAACTCTGTCTTGAAAGCCAGGAATGAATTAACCTCGACCCCAATCTCAAGCAGCGCATTCCAGCCAATTTAGCTTGGCCAATTCACCTGACCCGCACATCTTTGGACTGTGGGAGGAAACCGGAGCACCCAGAGGAAACCCACGCAGACAAGTTCTAAACTTGTAATTCACAACACTTCCATGTTTCATAACATCCATGAATTTTGAAACAGTGCTGCGTACCCCAAAATCTAGGTTAATAATAGATTCAGAACAGCAAGAATTCCAACACCAATCCTTAGGGAATTCCACTTTAAAACTCCTCCAATCTGAAAAAAACAACATTCATTAATCACTACACTCTGTTTCTTCTCACACCGTCATCTTGCTCCTGCACCTTTTTTCCCCGTGAGCTATAATTTTGCTCACTGGTCTGTCATGTAGCACTGTATCCTTTTAGAAGTCTACGTACACCACAACAACAGCAATACCTTCAACACCCCTCTCTCTTGCCTCAACAAAGAACTCCAACCTGTTAATTAAATTGTGTTAAATACAATTCACTTTTAATAAATCTGCTCTGGCTTTCTTTAATTAACCTTCACTTTCCCAAGTGACTAATAATTTTATCAGCAGCAAATCTTTGAAGGTTTGTAGAAGTGCCAAAGAAGAATCTTACTGGATTTGAAACGTTAACTCTGTTTTTCTCTCTCGACAGAAGCTGCAAGATCAGCTGAGTTTCTCCAGTCCTATCGGATTTCATTTCATTGAAGTTGTTTATTGGTTGAAATCTAATCCACTTCACTCTCTGGTGTTTCTCTTTCCTCAGAGGATGGTGTTGGTTTGGGAATTGGGTTGTGCAGCGTGTGTACACCCCTGCAACCATCTGGCATTTATATCCACACTCTCTCTCCGGGATCTGTAGCGCATCTGGATGGGAGACTCCGGTAAGAGTTGGAAATATACTGGATAAATTGACCCAGAGTATCTCACAATGCAGCAGCAGCAGCAGCAGTGATTGGGGAATTACATGGAGACCTCAATGTGGCCAGACGCAGGGTTGCGTGAGACGAGGCGAAAATACTAAACATTCTGAGGTTTCACCCAATTCTCCAGTTGGCATCACCAAGTCTTAAGAAAGCAAGAGAGAAAGACTACATTTGTGTAGCAGCTTTCACTAACTCAAGAGATATGAAAATGTTTATGAAAGCTCATTAACAGGAACAGATTCCCTCTATTTACTCTGTCCAACCCATTCGTGATTTTGAAAATCTCAGTCAGATCTCCTTTAGTGATCTGGACGAAGGAACTGAGGGCATTGTTGCTATGTTTGCAGGTAATGCAAAAATAGGTGGAGGAACAGGTAGTGTTGAGGAGGTCAGAAGGCGGTAGAATGACTTGGACAGACTAGGAGAGTGGGCAAAGAATTGGCAGATGGAATTTGGGAAAGTGTGAGGTTACACACTTTGGTAGGAGGAATAAAGGCATAGACCATCTTCTAAATGCAGAAAGGCTTCGGGACAGGGACTTAACAGGCTTAGTTCAGGATTAATTTAAAGTTATTATTATGCAGGTTCATTTGACAGTTAGGAAGGCAAATGAAATGCTGGCATTAATTTCAAGAGAGCTTGAGTACAAGAGCAGACACCTACCGCTGTTGCCAAAAGAAAGGCTCTGGTCAGATTGCATTTGGAAAATGGTGAGCAGTTTTGGGCCCTGTAATCAGAGGGGATCACGGGGAGAAAACTCTTATCATACGAGGAGCTGCTGAGAACTCTGGGTCTGTACTTGGAGTTTAGAAGGAACCTTGTTAAAACTTACAGAATATTGAGCGCCTAGATAGGGTGGACATGGAGAAGATGCCTCCACTAGGAGGAGAGACAAGGACCCAAGGGCACAGCCTCAGAGCGAAGGCATGAGCCTTTAGAACTGAAATGAGATGGAATTTTTGCAGCCAGAGGGTGGCTAATCTGTAGAACTCATTACTGCGGAGGGCTGTGGAAGCCAACTCATTGTCTGTATTTAATTGGGTTCTTGATGAGTAAGGAGATTGAGAGTTTCATGGGGAGGGTAGGATGATGAGGTTGAGAAACATATAAGCCACGATTGAATGGTGGAGTAGGCCCAATGGGCCAACTGCCTAATTCTACTCCTATATCTTATAGTCCTCTCAGCTGCCTTCTCTCCAAGAGTAATCATCTTCATAGCTGAAACTTCTCATTCCTAGAATGAGTCTTTTAATTCACTTCTGCACTCTCTCCAATGCATTCACATTTCCTGAGAGGTAGCTCCTGGAGGCACACGGTCCTTTATATCCTCCAGAGGTCAGTTAACTGATACTGGCTGCCTTATACAACATTTTCATCTTCAAATAGAGTCATTAGATCCTTTACATCTTTCTCAAGAGTTAGGTACAGTCTTGGTTGAACATCTGATCTGCAAGATATCACTGGCAGTGCAGCACCCCCTCAACACTGCAACGCCAGCCTATGTTGATTAAAACCTCAAACACTGAGGAGTTCAGGTTGAATAGGTAACAAGAGGCTTGAGTGACTGAGACAGCCCCTTGCAAGACTGGGTTGAGTTTCTTACCTACTGCTCTGTGGGCTCTCTCCGTTGCTAATTGCATTGAAAAAGCTCCACAGAAGATGAATGTTGAATTATTTTGCGTGGAATAGTCCTGCTTTTCTCAGGGACCACACATAATTCAAGTCACTGCTGCTCAATATTGTGTTTCACAGTGAATAAAAAAAAACCCCAAACAACTGCAGATGCTGGAAATTAGAAACATTAAAATAGAAAAATTGTTGGAAAAACACTGCAGGTTTTGCAGCATCTGTGGAGAGAGAGCAAAGTCAATGTTTTGGGTCCAGTGAATCTTCTTCTTCAGAAAGAAAAATTCTGAAAAGAATCACCGCATCCAAAATGTTAATTCTGTCTGCTCTCCACAGATGCTGCCAGACCTGTTGAGTTTCTCCAGCTATTTCTGTTTTTGTTGTGCTTCACAGATTTGTTTTAAATATTTCTGAAGAGATAGCACTAATTCCTAAGCATACAGAAGGTCTATTTATTAAAGTTTTAAGACATCTTTTTACTCACACTTAGCCCAGCCTTAGCTGCTGGTAGTTTCAGTGCGATCTGTTTAATTGGCTCTTAATCCACACCCAGACTTAATCAATCCATCAAAATTAGCACAGATCAGTTACCAGACCCACACAATCAAAAACAGATCAATTGAACATTTCACTGACAAAGGTATTCAGTGGAGAAAGCAAGGTGGAGAGGTGTAGGAAGAGAATTCCAGAATGAGGGATCTAGGCAACTGAAGGTAAGACCAGTGGCAGAGTGATTAACATTGGGAATTCACAAGCAGCCTGGATTAGAGGAACAAAGATTTCTTGCCTGTTCATGTGGTTGGAGTAGTTGAGAGAGACAGGGAGGGGCACATCCTTGGAGAGATTCATAATCAAGCACTACCACAATGACAGTGGAACAATTTTTAAAAAACTTTTATATATCCATCAGCAGGCTGTGCAAATGTTGAGGCTTTACCTTTTTCATCTCTTGTTAATTCCTCCTCCCTATAATTATAGACTCGTACAGCACGGAGAGAGATCCCTTGGTCCAACTCACCTGTGCTGATCAGACATCCCAATCTGACCTTGTCTCATTTGACCTGTATCCTTCAGCACTTCCAGAAACCTGGATATATCCACACAGATGTCTTGTCAGTATTACAATTGTACCAGCCCCCACCACTTCCTCTGTTCCAAATATGCACCACTTTCTGTATAAAAGCTACCTTTCAGGTCCTTTTATAAGTCTTCCCCTCTCACCTTAAACTTATGCCCTCCTAGTTTTGGACTCATACCTTGGGGAAAAGACTTTGGCTATTCACCTTATCCATACCCCTCATAATTTTATAAAGTTCTGGAAGGTTGCCTCTCAGCCTCCAATGCTCCAAGGCAAAATGCCCCAACCAATTCAGCCTCTCTCTATAGCTCAAACTCCCCAGTCTTAGCATCTGAGATCTTCGCCTGTTCATCTTCTGTCCTTTGACTAGCAGGAGAAAGTCACAATGACACATGAGCAGACTTGGGCAAGGCACATTCTGACTTGAGGGTTATGACTGGGAGCTGCATGCTGTCTCCCTGATAGGCCTAATGTCCTTGGAGTGATACTTTGCTCTGGGAGAGCACACATCGTTAAGAATATTAAAGAAACTGATCCTCTCTGTCCTTTTGTCTGAATTCAGTGGAACTATTAGCTGGATGAACAATTTATGATTCTGCCTCAGATTTATTCAGGCCTGGATACAAATGTATCATCCTTCAGTTAAATAAATAAATCTTATGTTTTTACTTTATCTTTTGCTGTAGGTGCGGTGATCGCATTTTAAAGATTAATACAACAAGTGTCCACAATCTGACCCTGAATGAGGTTTACACGCTCCTACAGCACTGCAAGTCTGGACCTAATGATCTAACGATTAGCCGGCATCCTGATCCCCTGGTAAGAAATCAAGACGGATCTAACTCGGATTTGCATTTTCCCCTGAGTTTGATGTGTTGAAAGATCCCCAGATCTTTCACAAAAGGGCATTGATGAAAATTAGGTGCTGACGCAGAAAGGGACAGCTAAGAATGATACCTGGAGGCTTGGTCAGAGGGATTAGTGTTGAGAAGGTGCAGAGAGGGGTTGACACAGAAGAAATTAACTTATATAGCACTGCTCTTTTATTCCGTTTGTATAACCACATATGTACCAATTCAACAATCTAGGTTGATAGAACAATGAACTGGGTTTTTTATTTGAAGATGAGATTAAATATACACAGTTATAACACTGAGAGACTATGTAGACTTGTGTGACCTGAAGGATTGTTGCTGTATTTTGTTTAGTCTCATGAATTATGCATCAAATCCTGTCTTGTGGTAAATGGTGATCTACAGCATCTTACTTTATACCTCTTTGAAGGTACACGAACAATCACATTACAACAACTATTTGAGTGGACCATGAAGAAGTCTTACTGTCATAGAGACATACAGCACTGAAACAGACTTTTGGGCCGTACTCGTCCATGCCGTCTAGGTTTCCTGAATTTGAACTAATCCCATTTGGCTGTGTTTGGCTCATATCCCTCTAAACCTTTCCTAACCATGTACCTGTCCAAATATCTTTTAACCGTTTGTAATTGTACCAGCCTCCACCACATCCTCTGGCAGTTCATTCCACATACACACAACTGTCTGTGTGAAAATGTTGCCCCTCAGGCCCCTTTTAACTCTTTGCCCACTCACCTTAACCCTATGCTCTGTCGTTTTGGATTTCTCTCCCCTGGGAAAAAGGCCTTGCCTATTCACTTTATACAGTGACATTGTAGAGGTTTATAAAAATGGTGAGTTTACAAACTTCTATAAGTTCATCCCTGAGTCTGGTATACTCCAGGAAAAAATGGCCCAGCTTCTTCGTATAACTCAAACTCCCCAGGCTTTGTAACATCCTTTGTAGACGTCTCTTTTTTTTGTTTGTGCCCATTCCAATTTAATAACATCCTTCCTATATCAGGGTGACCAGACTGCATACAGTATTCCAAACTGAATTGAATTTATTGTCATGTATACCTAGGCACAGTGAAAAGCTTTTGTCTTGCGAGCATACAGGCAGATCAGAGTTAAATAGTATAGATAGTAAATAATAGGTAAACAGCGGCAAAAACAAAAACACTGGTATAGGCGAATGTTCAGAGTTTGAGTCCATTCAGTATTCTAACAACAGTAGGGTAGGAACTGTTCCAAAACTGGCTGGTGTGTATGTTCAGGCTTCTGTACCTTCTCCCTGATGGTAGAGGTTGTAGAAAATGCAAATAAGAGTAGTGAGAGGCCTGTTAATGGGGATTATTGCTCATTATCATCCTCATTACCTAATGTCATCTCATTAGTATGCAGGATGGCAGGCAAGGAGCTGTGGAGTTATCAGTCAGGGGTCTGGCCACTCATTGTTCGGGGGCTGTTTGTCAAAGTTGCTCCATTGGGTGGGTCTCGAACAGTCCACTGGAGTCCATCCACTAAAAGTCAAGGGGTTTTATTAGGGGCCACTGCTGTGGTAGGGAAACTCGCGTGCGAGGGGATTATAACAGTAACCGGGCTTCAACTCAATATATTGGGGGTCTGGGAGACTATAGAGCATACAAATGATAGGGTATTGAGTTAGAGGAGGTCATTGACTAAGCAGTTCTTGGCTTCAGTGGGGCATAGTGCACTACGGGATGTCTAGGGCTGAGGTTTAAAGTGGATACAAAGATTTAGATAGACTGGTGGGGTGGGAACTTGGGGAGGTTCACAGCCAGTTGTGTTGACAGGAATTACTACCGAGAAGGGAGCATGTACCTTTGTGGGTTGACCCCAGGATGGAGGGGCTGAGCCTGAGACTTACTGTTTAAGGAATGACCATTGTCACCTTCCATCTTGTAAATAAGAAGTGTCCAATGGAGATGGCTGTGACCACACCCAGAGTGGACGGGGTGAGGGTTTCATTCTGTGGCAGAGCAGGCTTCAATTTTGAGGGGAGTGAGGCCTTTCAAAGTGCAATCCCACTAATGACTGTGACACAATAACAATGTTTTATGTTCTTGAAAGATTGCTACTTTCACAACCAGCGTCAATCCCCTGCTGTTTCCCCAGAGGCTGCACTTGGTGCAGGAGCTGCTCACTTCGTATCTTGAAGCATCAAACATCTTGTAATACTGAGCTTGCTGGGCTCGCTCCCTTCAATGTTACAGTTATAATCATACAGCACAGAAACAGACCCTCGGTCCAACCAGTCTATGCCAAACATAATCCCAACTAAACTAGTCTCACCTACTTGCTCCTGACCCATATCTTTCCAAACCGTTCCTATTATAGAATCATAGGGTTGTTAAGCACGGAAATAGACCCTTCAGTCCAACCCATCCATGCTGACTAGATATCCTAACCTAATCTAGTCCCAACTGCCAGCATTTGGACCATATCCCTCTAAACCCTTCCTATTCATATACCCATCCAGATGCCTTTTAAATGCTGTAACTGTACCAGTCTCCACCACTCCCTCTGGCAGCTCATTCCATACACGTACCATCCTCTGCGTGAAAAAGTTGCCTCTTAGGACCCTTTTAAATCTCTCCCCTCTCATCCTAAACCTATGCCCTCTATATTTCTGGACTCCCCCATCCCGGGGACTCCCCCATCTTGTCTATTTACCCTACCAATGCCCCTCATGATTTTTTAAACCTCTATAAGATCACCCTACAAGACACTCCAGGGAAAACAGCCCCAGCCTATTCAGCTTCTCCCTATAACTCAAACCCTACAATCCTGGTAACATCCTTGTAAATCTTTTCAGAATCCTTTTTCAAGTTTCACAACATCCTCCTGATAGGAAGGAGACCAGAATTGCAAGCAATGTTTCAAACGTGGGACCTCTATAAAAAGGATGGGCTACACCTGAACCTGAGGGGCACCAGTGTCCTTGGGGGGAGGTTTGCTAGTGCTCTTTGGGAGGGTTTAAACTAACTCCGTGGGGGCATGGGAACCAGGACTGTAGCTTTAGGGTACAGGACCTTGAGTGTAGGGAGGTTAGGAATAATGCAGCGATCTCTAAGGAGGGTGCCTGTAACCAGAAAGGTGGATTGAAGTGTGTATACTTCAATGCCAGAAGTATAAGGAATAAGGTAGGTGAACTTGCAGCGTGGGTTGGTACCTGGGACTTCGATGTTGTGGCCATTACAGAGACGTGGGTAGAACAGGGACAAGAATGGCTGTTGCACGTTCCAGGGTTCAAATGTTTTAGTAGGATCAGACATGGGGGTAAAAAAGGGGGAGGCGTGGCATTACTTGTCAAAGACAGTATCACAGCAGTGGAATGGACGATGGAAGAGGACTTGCCATCTGAGGTAGTTTGGGCTGAGGTTAGAAATAGGAAAGGTGAGGTCACCCTGTTAGGTGTTTTCTACAGGCCTCCTAATAGTCCTAGAGAAGTAGAGGATAATATTGCGAGGATGATTCAGGAAAAGAGTGAAGGTAGCAGGGTGGTTGTTATGGGGGACTTTAACTTCCCAGATATTGACTGGGAGAGCTATAGCTCGAGTTCATTAGATGGGTCGGTGTTTGTACAATGTGTGCAGGAGGGTTTCCTGACACAATATGTCGACAGGCCAACAAGAGGGGAGGCTATATTGGATTTGGTTCTAGGTAATGAACCAGGCCAGGTGTTAGACTTGGAGGTAGGTGAGCACTTCGGGGACAGTGACCACAACTCGGTGACTTTTACTTTAGTGATGGAGAGAGATAATCGTGCGCCGCAGGGCAAGAGCTATAGCTGGGGGCAGGGAAATTATGATGCAGTGAGGCATGACTTAGGTTGTGTGGATTGGAAAAACAGGCTTCAAGAGAAGAACACTAATGAGATGTGGGGATTGTTCAAGGAGCAGCTACTGCGTGTCCTCGATAGGTATGTACCAGTCAGGCATGGTGTAAAGGGCCTTGTGAGGCAGCCGTGGTTTAGTAAGGAATTGGAGTCCCTTGTGAAAGGGAAGAAGGCGGCATATGTAAAGATGAGGCGTGAAGGTTCAGTAGGGGCGATTGAGAGTTATAAGGTAGCCAGGAAGGAGCTAAAGAGGGAGCTAAGAAAAGCGAGAAGGGGACATGAAAAGTCTTTAGCTGGTAGGATTAGGGAAAACCCAAAGGCTTTCTTTAGGTATGTCAAGAATAAAAGGATGACTAGGGTAGGTATCGGTCCAGTCAAGGATAGTAGTGGGAAGTTGTGTGTGGAGGCGGAGGAGATTGGAGAGACATTAAATCAGTACTTTTCATCAGTATTCACTCAGGAACAGGACACTGTTGCTGATGTGAATATGGAATCACAAATAATTAGAATGGATGCCCTGGAAATATGCAGGGAAGAGGTTTTGGGAATATTGGAAAGGATGAATATAGATAAGTCTCCTGGGCCTGATGGCATTTACCCCAGGATCCTATGGGAAGCTAGGGAGGAGATAGCAGAGCCATTGGCCTGGATTTTTATGTCGTCATTGTCAACGGGAATAGTACCAGAGGACTGGAGGATAGCGAATGTGGTCCCATTGTTCAAGAAAGGGAGTAGGGATAGCCCTAGTAACTATAGGCCAGTGAGTCTGACTTCAGTGGTGGGCAAAGTCTTAGAGAGAATGGTAAGGGATAAGATTTATGAACATCTGGGTAGGAATAACGTGATCAGGGATAGCCAGCATGGTTTTGTGAAGGGCAGGTCGTGCCTCACAAACCTTATTGAGTTCTTTGAGAAGGTGACTAAGGAAGTGGATGAGGGTAAAGCAGTAGATGTTGTGTATATGGATTTTAGTAAGGCGTTCGATAAGGTTCCCCATGGTAGGCTAATGCTAAAACTTCGGAGGTATGGCATTGAGGATACATTAGAGGTTTGGATTAGGAACTGGCTGGCTGGAAGGAGACAGAGGGTAGTAGTTGATGGATTATGTTCATCTTGGAGCGCAGTTACTAGCGGTGTACCACAAGGATCTGTTTTGGGACCATTGCTTTTTGTTATCTTTATAAATGATCTAGAGGAAGGACTTGAAAGCTGGGTAAGCAAGTTTGCGGATGACACAAAAGTCGGTGGAGTTGTGGATAGTGAGGAAGGAAGTGGTAGGTTACAGCGGGATATAGATAAGTTGCAGAGCTGGGCGGAAATGTGTCAAATGGAATTCAATGTAGCTAAGTGCGAAGTCGTTCACTTTGGTAGGAATAACAAGATGATGGATTACTGGGCTAATGGTAGGCTACTTGGTAGTGTGGATGAGCAGAGGGATCTTGGTGTCTATGTACACAGATCTCTGAAAGTTGCCACCCAGGTAAATAGTGCTGTGAGGAAGGCATATGGTGTACTGGGCTTTATTGGCAGAGGAATTGAGTTCCGGAGTCCTGAGGTCAAGTTGCAGTTGTATAAGACTCTGGTGAGGCCTCATCTGGAGTATTGTGTGCAGTTTTGGTCGCCATACTATAGGAAGGATGTGGAAGCTTTAGAACGAGTGCAGAGGAGGTTTACCAGGATGTTGCCTGGAATGGTAGGAAGATCTTATGAGGAAAGGCTGAGGCACTTGGGGCTGTTCTCATTGGAGAAGAGAAGGTTTAGGGGAGATCTGATAGAAGTGTATAAGATGATTAGGGGTTTAGATAGGGTAGATACTAAGAACCTTTTACCGCTAATGGAGTCAGGTGTTACTAGGGGACATAGCTTTAAATTAAGGGGTGGTAGGTATAGGACAGATGTTAGGGGTAGATTCTTTACACAGCGGGTTGTGAGTTCATGGAATGCCCTGCCCGTATCAGTGGTGAACTCTCCTTCTTTATGTTCATTTAAGCGGGCATTGGATAGGCATTTGGAAGTTATTGGGCTAGTATAGGTTAGGTAGGACTCGGTCGGCGCAACATCGAGGGCCGAAGGGCCTGTACTGCGCTGTATCCTTCTATGTTCTATGTTCTATGTTCTAACCAATATCCTGTACAGCCGCAACAAGGGCATGGGGCACCTTGCCTGCAACAGTAGTAGACTCCCCAACTTTCAGGGCACTTAAATGGTCATTGGATAAAATATGGATGAAAATGGAGTAGGTTGGGATAGATGGGTTTCAGATTGGTTTCACAAGTCGGCAACATCGAGGGCCGAAGGGCCTGTGCTGGGCTATAATGTCCTGTGTTCTAACATGACCTCCCAATTCCTACACTTGATACTCTGACCAATAAAGGAAAGTATACTATGTAGCTATTCAAATGTCTTTTAAATGTTGTAACTGTACCCGCATCCACCAATTTCTCAGGAAGTTCATCCCATATGTGAACCACGCTCTATGTAAAATCTTTACCCCGATATCTTTTTTTTAAGTCTCTCTCCTCTCACTTTAAAAAATGTGCCCTTGTCTTAAAATTCCTTATCCTTGGGAAAAGACCACTACCATCAACTCGGTTTATGCCTCTCATTATTTTATAAATCTTTATCAGGTCACCTCTCAATCTCCTATGTTCCAGTGAAAAAGGTCCCAGCCTATGTAGCCCTTTATTACTCAAACCTTCTATACCCAGCAACATCCTGCTAAATCCCTCCTGAACCCTCTTCAACTTAACAATATCTTTCTTATAACTGGGCAACGAGAACTAGACACAATATTCCAGAAGAGGCCTCACCAATGTCCTGTACAACCTCAACATAACTTCCTAACTACTCAAAGGACTGAGCAATGGAACAACAGTCCCTCTGTTCTACAACACTATCCAAGGCCCTACCATTAATTGTATAAGTCCTGCCCCTGTTTGTTACCAAAGTGCAATACCTCTCATTTATCCAGATTGAATGCCATTTGCCATTTCTCAGCCCATTGACCCATTTGATCAAGATCCATCTATAATCTCAGAAAAGCTTCCTCACGGTCTATTGGTGTCATCTGCAAACTTACTAACCAGATCTCCCATATTCTCATCCAAATCAATATAACAAACGTACCTCCACAGCTGATGGTGAAAAGAGAACACATGTATAGATGTGATAACATACTGACAGTGACGTGTCACCTGAGCCACCAAATACTATCAGAAGATCATTTTTTGTTCTTCTCCCACTACAGCTTGGCATAGTCCTCAGCTCTGCAGGTGGGTGGATGGAGCCTGCCTACCATGGAAGCTGCTGGCCTTGGTGTTTTGGTTGGGTAACCATGGGGCACATGTGACTCATGGTCCAGGTCATGGTGAGCATGCTCCTCACCGTGAACTCTGACAGCTGAGGAGTTCAGGCATAGTGAATGGTCCAGCTACCTTGGAGTGTTCTCACAGAAGCTTCTTCAGGGGCATGTATGTGGTTGCTCCTCTGGCTGGGTGTCTACTCCTCATGTCTCTTTTTTTATGAAGAAGGGGCATTTGGAGTGAAGCTCGGGTCCTGTGCCCCTTCTGTTGTCCTGTTGGTGGTACTCAGCACCAATAGCTAAAGTGCTGGAGTATAGATCTGTATGTACCTACAGCAGACCCTAAGATATAGGAGTCAAATTCAACTCCTAAATGTGGAATTAGTTGCAGTTACACTTACCGCAAAACACATTTGTTGTAAAAACCTAGTTGTCTTTTTTAGAAAAAGGAATCTACCATCCTTACCTGGTCTTGCCTACACGTGACTCCATGAATATTGTTGACTCATAGCTGCCCTGTGCATTGCCTAAGCAAACTGCTGAGCTCATGGGCAATATGTGCCAGTGAGGCCCACATCCTTTAAAGACAAAACAAATTGGTGACTGGCTTATATTTACGACCGCAGCTTTTGGAACTAACCTCTGTTCTGCATTCACCCTGTTAAATCACTTCATAATTTTAATGACTTCAATTTCAGATGTCTTGGGGTGAATTAAAGTTTTGGAAGCAGGGCACAATTTTCTCCCCCTTCTCACCACACCCCTACACTGATGTAAAATCCAAGGAGATAATGTTAAATCATTAGCTGAATGTTACTAGGCCAGTCTTTGATCATCTGGGAGTTGGGTGGACACTGAAATTAGTTGGTTACAATCTTTTTTTAACTAACTCAGTGACAAGTTATTCAGCTGGTAGATAATGCAATCCTTCACGATTGCCTGCTGTATATTTTGGTTTAATTCTGAAGGGGATGCAGGAATAGAGGGACCTGGGTGTATATGACTCACACAGCATTGAAGGTGGCAGGATATAAGGCATACAGTGTCCTCAGCTTTATTAATAGGCACTTGGAATACCAGGTCCAGGAGATGATGTTGACCTTATACAAGGCAGTTGTTAGACCTCAGCTGGAGTATTGTGTACGGTTCTGAGCACCAAGCTATAGGAGAGAATACAGAAGCAAATGTGGTTGCGAAAGAAAAGCATTTTCCCCCAAGTGGTTTGTGTCTGCCTGGAAATTTATGGAGGTAGATTCAACTGAGGCATTCAGGGGGACATCAGATAATTATTTAAATAGTAATACGTTTGAGGTTGGGGGAGTTGGCAGAAGAATGGCACTAAATAATGATGTCCATTTGGAGAGAGAGTGCAGACATGATGGGCTAAGTGGCCACGTTTTGTGCTGGAACACTTTGTGAGTTTGTGAATTGCACAGTTACAGTAACAGGGTGGGAGCTCTGCTGTGTTCTTAGTCTATTCTGTGCCTCCTAGTGCTGAGTACAAGTAATTCTGCTATAATGCGACAGTTGTGTTTCTCTGCAAACTGATGCTATAGACGATTGTGCTGTAGAAGATCACTAATAGAACATCGCTACACCCGTTCAGTAGAAACTTTGTTATCCAAATATTGTCCACATTTCGTCAGTTGCGTTATAGTCCATTCATACTGATGAAACGCACGTTTAAGCAGATCAATCTGTATGAAAATCCAGGATGACAACTGTCTGAACTCGGTCTTATTAAATAATAGTCTTCAAATAATGTTGTTAAGCCAAGCCATCATTGTCAGTTGAGTTGTTTAATACCTGAACCGAGCTGATATAATAATGGCACCAGTTAGCTTGTTAAACCAAATATCGTCAGTGCAGTCAGTTACGACATGGGATAATTCCTTCTGCTAATGTAAACCATGCACACAGAAAAGCTCCCCTCGCCTCGTAATCTGTTAAAGTATGAATGACAAATTCCCTCTAAAGAAAAAAATTAACAATTTATCCTTTAACTCTAAGAAACGCAAGAATGTTAAACAACACCTATCTACATGGTAATCCTCCTTTGTCTGATCAATTTATGTACCGCCCACTCTACAACAATATACTGATCTGATAAAACTTCTGATTTAAGTTTAACAAAAAAAATCACATTTCAATACCAGCCAATTGTCTCTTTACCTTTGGTATCTTCGTCTGTACTTTCCTGGGTCTTTTCTTTGGTCTTCTGCTTCACAAATTTCATATGAACAGGTACCTACACCTACACCTTCATAAGAGGGAAGACCCTGGCTTATGTTGAGAGATGTAACTTAGGGAGAAGAGCAGACAAAGGAAGCACATGGTGAGGTCATTGCAGGAGAGAGAACCTGCACAGTTACTGCCTTTGCTGTTTGAATTCGTGTATCGCTGGACATCGGAGTGCATCTGGGAAAATTAACAAACGGTGAAATTCACAACTAATCTTGGAGGAACTGTTGGGCGAAGTTCACAGCACAGAATCAGATAGATTAATTGTTGTTTTAAGTCTGTCCAAGAGAAAGGCTATATTAGTGAGTACAGTGGGTTCTTTCTTGATTATATGTTTTTAAAGATAAGTCTCTTGATTAAACTTAAAATATAAGCCATAACTACTAATTTAACCTGGTGCAGTGTTTTTGTAGAGGAATAAGACTGTGTTATTTTCTGGGTCTGTAGATTGTGAAGGAGCAAAAATGGCCTTTGTAGTGAGATGTACTTCTTGTCAGATGTGGGAGGTTAAAGAGAATTTAAGAGTTACTGTGGATTATATCTGCCATAAATGCAGTTGGATGCGAATCTTATCAGATCGAGTGGATCGGTTGGAGAGACAGATAGAAGGCGATGAGGAATTTGCAACAGTATGTGATGGATGACAGTTATAGAAAGGGGGGAAAGTCTCAGATACAGTCACATAGATGGGTTAACTCCAGGAAGGGTAAGTGAGGTAGGCAGCTAGAGCAGGAGTCTTTTGTGGATATACCCATTTCAAACAGGTATGCTGTTTTGGAAAATGTAGGGGGTGATGGATTCTCAGGGGAACGTAGCACAAACAGCCAAGATTATGGTACTTGGACTGGCTCTAATGCAACGAGGGGTACGTCGGCTTCGAAGAGATCAATTGTGTTAGGGGATTCTGAAGTCAGAGGTACACACAGACGTTTCTGTGGCCAGCAGTGAAAAAGCAGAATGGTGTATTGTTTCCCTGGTGCTAGGATCAAGGATGTCTCAGAGAGGGTGCAGAGCAGGAGGTCATTATCCACATTGGAACCAATGATATAGGAAGGGAAAAGGTTGAGATTCTGAAGGGAGATTAGAGAGTTAGGCAGGAATTTAAAAAGGAGGTCCTCAAGGGTGGTAATATCTGGATTACTCCCAGTGCTACAAGCTGGTGAGGGCAGGAATAGGAGGATCGAGCAGATGAATGCATGGCTGAGGAGCTGGTGTATGGGAGAAGGATTCACATTTTTGGATCATTGGAATCTGTTTAGGGGTAGAAGTGACCTGTACAAGAAGGATGGATTGCACCTAAATTGGAAGGGGACTAATATACTGGCAGGGAATTTGCTAGAACTGCTTGGGAGGATTTAAACTAATAAGGTCGGGGGGGGAAGGAACCCATGGAGATAGTGAGGAAAGAGATCAATCTGAGACTGGTACAGTTGAGAACAGAAGTGAGTCAAACAGTCAGGGCAGGCAGGGACAAGGTAGGACTAATAAATGATACTGCATGTATTTCAATGCAAGGGGCCTAACAGGGAAGGCAGTTGAACTCAGGGCATGGTTAGGAACATGGGACTGGGATATCATAGCAATTACAGAAACATGGCTCAGGGATTGGCAGGACTGGCAGCTTAATGTTGCAGGATACAAATGCTACAGGAAGGATAGAAAGGGAGGCAAGAGAGGAGGAGGGGGGACATTTTTTGATAAGAGTTAGCATTACAGCTGTGCTGAGGGAGGATATTCCCGGAAGTACATCCAGGGAAGTTATTTGGGTGGAACTGAGAAATAAGAAAGGGATGATCACCTAATTGGGATTGTATTATAGACTTGCCCCTCCTCCTCCCCCACCCCAATAGTCAGAGGGAAATTAAGAAACAAACTTGTAAGGAGATCTCAACTATCTGTAAGAATAATAGGGTAGTCATGGTAGGGGATTTTAACTTTCCTAACATCAACTGGGACTGCCATAGTGTCAAAAGTTTAGATGGAGAGGAATTTCTTAAGTGTGCACAAGACAATTTTCTGATTCAGTATGTGGATGTACCTACTAGAGAAGATGCAAAACTTGACCTGCTCTTGGGAAATAAGGCAGGGCAGGTGACTGAGGTGTCAGTGGGGGAGCACTTTGGGGCCAGCGACCATAATTCTATTTGTTTTAAAATAGTGATGGAAAAGGATAGACCAGATCTAAAAGTTGAAGTTCTAAATTGGAGAAAGGCCAATTTTGAAGGTATTAGGCAAGAACTTTCGACAGCTGATTGGAGGCAGATGTTCGCAGGTAAAGGGAAGGCTGGAAAATGGAAAGCTTTCACAAATGAGACAACAAGAATCCAGAGAAAGTATATTCCTGTCAGGGTGAAAGGAAAGGCTGGTAGGCATAGGGAATGCTGGATGACTAAAGAAATTGAGGTTTGGTTAAGAAAAAGAAGGAAGCGTATGTCGGGTATAGACAGGATAAATCGAGTGAATCCTTAGAGTATAAAGGAAGTAGGAGTATACTTAAGAGGGAGATCAGGAGGGCAAAAAGGGAGACATGAGATAGCTTTGGCAAATAAAATTAAGGAAAATCCAAAGGGCTTTTACAAATATATTAAGGACAAAAGGGTAACTAGGGAGAGAATAGGGCCCCTCAAAGATCAACAAGATGGTCTTTGTGTGGAGCCACAGAAAATGGGGGAGATAGTAAATACTGATGCAAAATATTAATTTATTATGGAAAAGGATATGGAGGATATAGGGAAATAGATGGTGACATCTTGCAAAATGTCCAGATTACAGAGGAGGAAGTGCTGGATGTCTTGAAACGGTTAAAGGTGGATAATTCCCCAGGACCTGATCAGGTGTACCCGAGAACTCTGTGGGAAGCTAGAGAAGTGATTGTTGGGAACCTTGTTGAATATCTGTATCATTGATAGTCACAGGTGAGGTGCCGGAAGACTGGAGATTGGTTAACTTGATGCCAGAATTCGAGAAAGATGATAAAGAAAAGCCAGGGAACTATAAACCAATGAGCCTGACCTCCTGTAAGTGGAGGGCAAATTGTTGGAGGGAATCCTGAGGGACAGGATGTACATGTATTTGGAAAGACAAGGACTGATTAGGGATAGTCAACATGGCTTTGTGCATGGGAAATCATGTCTCTCAAACTTGATTGATTGAGTTTTTTGAAGAAGTAACAAAGAAGATTGAGGGCAGAGCGGTAAATGTGATGTATATGGACTTCAGTAAGGTATTCGACAAGGTTCCCCATGGGAGATTGATTAGCAAGGTTAGATCTCGTGGAGTACAGGGAGAACTAGCCATTTGGTTACAGATCTGGCTCAAAGATAGAAGACAGAGGGTGGTGGTGGAGGGTTGTTTTTCAGACTGTAGGCCTGTGACCAGTAGAGTGCCACAAGGATCGGTGCTGGGTCCTCTACTTTTTGTCATTTACATAAATGATTTGGATGCGAGCATCAGAGGTACAGTTAGTAAGTTTGCAGATGATACCAAAATTGGAGGTGTAGTGGACAGTGAAGAGTGTTTCCTCAGATTACAACAGGATCTGGACCAAATGGGCCAATGGGCTGAGAAGTGGCAGATGGAGTTTAAATCAGATAAACGCGCGGTGCTGCATTTTGGGAAAGCAAATCTTAGCAGGACTTATACACTTAATGGTAAGGTCCTAGGGAGTGTTGCTGAACAAAGAGACCTTGGAGTGCAGGTTCATAGCTCTTTGAAAGTGGAGTCGTAGGAAGATAGGATAGTGAAGAAGGTGTTTCGTATGCTTTCTTTTATTGGTCAGAGTATTGGGTACAGGAGTTGGGAGGTCATGTTGCAGCTGTACAGGACATTTGTTAGGCTGCTGTTGGAGTACTTCGTGCTATTCTGGTCTCCTTCCTATTGGAAAGATGTTGTGAAACTTGAAAGGGTTCAGAAAAGATTTACAAGGATGTTGCCAGGGTTGGAGGATTTGAGCTACAGGGAGAGGCTGAACAGGCTGGGACTGTTTTCCCTGGAGCGTCAGAGGCTGAGGGGTGACCTTCTAGAAGTTTACAAAATTATGAGGGGCATGGATAGGATAAATAGACAAAGTCTTTTCCCTGGGGTCGGGGAGTCCAGAACTAGAGGGCATAGGTTTAGGGTGAGAGGGGAAAGATATAAAAGAGACCTAAGGGGCAACCTTTTCACACAGAGGGTGGTACATGTATGGAATGAGGTGCCAGAGGATGTCGTGGAGGCTGGTACAATTGCAACATTTAAGAGGCACTTGGATGGGTATATGAATAGGAAGGGTTTGGAGGGATATGGGTGGGGTGGTGGCAGGTGGGACTAGATTGGGTTGGGATATCGGGTTGGACCGAAGGGTCTGTTTCCATGCTGTACATCTCTGATTCCTATCCTGAATCAAAACCAGCTCTCTCTTCTTTGTTAATATTGTGTTACAACTGAATTAGGAGGCAAAATTGATTCCTGTTTTTTTTTGTCTACTCCAGTGATCACAGCAAAGCTAGTGCTTGGGGGGATGGGGAGAGAGAGAGAGCCAATTATATCTGTAAATGTACACAGCAGGTTGTATTTAGGTCAGTATTGGTGCAAAAATCATAGTCAAAATACAGAGAATAAAACTGTTGATTCAAATGGAAAAACGACAATTTAAGTTGTGGAAGAAATTGCTGTGCTTTTAAAAATTTACTGACACTCATTGTGTGCGGTGTTTACACAGACTTTGTTCAAGCAGCAGGGGAAGAGGCAGTCCCACACTAGGATGTATATGTGTAAAGTGGGATTTGATCAGCAATAGGTAGCTGATTGGTTTATGCAGTTGTGTCCAGTTATGAATGCCAAAAGTCCTCAGCCTGGTGGCAACTGTCTGTTTGTTTGTTTGATTCCTGAACAATGGTGTATCTCAAGATACCCGGACTCGGAAGAAAGACAGTTATTTTCTTGGACCAGTTACTGTAAGCTGTTGCCTTTAACCAGCAATGAACAGACTTTGCAGTTAGTGTACCTTTCACCATGGGCCTCCTGAAAAGAACCAGGAGTAAAAAGATTGAAGAGAAAATTCTGATCAAACCAAAAGGATCATTCCAGTGAATGCGGTGGACTGGTGCTATTAAACTGTGCTTCCCAGTCTCTTTTACCCTCTGCTTATAAAATTGATTCTTTTTGTTTGTGTTTGTTTGTCTGTATCTGATGTGTCGGATGTTTATAAAAGGGTTAGTGTTTTAACTGGTAACGTTACATAGTGATAATTCATATCTGTCGCTTGCAACTAAAACTTATTTGATTGTAATGAACAGTAGTGATTGTTAAGTATAGGAACCTGGTCAGTGTTTACTGTTCATTTGATTCCATTGGACAGGTAAATCTAACATTTTACCAAATCATTAATCTCTTGTGGAGAACCTGGGAGCACTGATGCTTGAGAATCAGCTCACTTTCTCAAGTGGGTTGTAACTTCAGAAACAAGTTAGCTAACTCCTTTTAGTAATAAATAAAGACTAAGTTCATTGCTTGAGTAATTTTGTTTGCAAAGATGTAAAAACAAAAGTCTAACTCAAACAAATGCACACGCACGATCTTGACCAAATAACGCATTTAATTCTTCTGTCTAAATTTGACTATCTCATCCAAGTTAGATTTTGCACACAAAACTCAAATTCTCCTCTAATTGTGGTGATGAAGCCTTATAGTGAGTTTTCAACACTCTCACTTTTTGTTGAGAGCTAATTCAGAGAGAAACCAAGGGCAAAATTGTTACTCCTGAGGCAATTGATTTCACATGTGCTGTGTTCAAATCCAATACTGTTATTCCATCCACAACTGCATCATGTGACCTGTCAGAAAACCTTCACATTCTCTAGTTGACCCATTTGTGTTCTCCATGAAAATGCTGCTTTTATCTTTGTTGCAGTCAATCTCCTTAACTTTGTGAAATGTTCTTTTCAAAAAAGTCTAAGATATAAATAAATGTCCAAATCAATGATATTCTAGATCATTATTTCAGATAATACATCCTCATAAATATTGTGAGGCAATGGTTAAGAGCTCTCGGCCCAAGACACTTGCGTCAGGAATTCAGATCCACAATTACTTTCCCTTTTAGGAGGAGAATGATGTGGGCCATGATCAGACACAGACCTCCTGATCTGATGTTTTACACCGTTAACTCTCTTAATTTGTCTGATTCATCTAACGTATTTCCCAAGGTGACCAGGAGTGGACTTTTTAAAAGCCAGGCAGAACTCAGTTATTGATTTATTGCCTGGGTATATTTTCACCTTTTTATCTTGTGTGTCAGCTTGACACAGAAGGGACCAGTTGATCTTATGTGGCCAATAGAGCTCACTATGTTGGTAAAAGGTGGAGCCATTATCTCTGCAAGATCACCTGCACTGCCAACTCGCCCCACAATGGTTAACACTGAGGTGATAAAGCAGAAGTGGGCCATAGAATCAGGTGTAAAAATGGGCTCAGGAAACTGTCTACTTTTTTAGATTGGATTCCCTACAGTGTGGAAACAGGCCCTTTGGCCCAACAAGGCTACACCGACCCTCCAAAGAGTAACCCACCCAGACTCATTCCCCACATTTACCCCTGACTAACGCACCTGACACTATGGGCAATTTAGCACAGCCAAACCACCTGACCTGTGGGAGGAAACTGGAGTACCCGGAGGACGGACGGACGCACGCACGGTGCAAACTCCACATGCACAGTCACCCGAGGTGGGAATTGAACCCAGGTCCCTGTGCTGTGAGGCAGCAATGCTAACCACTGAGCCACCATTAGTCAGCACAACTTCTGACTAACATGCATGTGCTTTTCAACCTCCACTTCTTGGTGTTTGTTATTACATCTTCAATCAATTAAAAATGTATCCTTTCAGAATATTGGCACAGCATTTTGTAGTCATTAGTAATTGGTATTTCTGGTTCTTCCATTGGTAGAGTTTTTAGATTAATTTTTTTTCATGTTCACTGACATTCAATATTCAGACTTGCACAATGACCAATGATTGGCTTTGTCTCCACAGATTTCTGAACAGCAATTCAATGAAGCAATTTTATTAACTGTTGAAAGTGCTCGGTTCAATAAGGACAGTAATCCATGGAGTACGCAAGGTAAGGGCAGCTTCAGTTATCCAAGAGAAATAAAATGCCATATTTTCTGAGGAGTGGCAGTCAGAGAAATTGCCTCTCCACTCCCTTTTCTATGTTCCCAAAAGAGCTCTGCATTACTGACAGGAAATTCTGGCCAGGGGTCCTTTGAAACGTGGAGCCATAAATCCATTCTGACAGATCTCTCATGGCGTTGAACAGTCGAGGAAAGGCAAACCATGACCTTTTCACTGTATTGTTCAGTTTGAAGCCCAACATTCCAACCAGTTTGATAACTGTTACACTAAGATAGGTGTGAGGTTATTGTCCTGGGAAGGTAGGGTGCCAGGTAGGTAAAATGACAGGTGGGTAGGTGTTGCGTCAGGTCTGGAGTGATGATGGGGGATTTGGGGGGCAGGACAAAATTGTCAGTTCCAGCTGCATATGAGTGGGGTCATGCTTTGAGTGAGTGCAGGATCTCAGCTTCTGAGGGGTTGGATAGATTAGTTCCTGGAGGAACAGGGTGGGTAGCGATGTGTGGGGTGGGAACACTTGCTCTCAGGAGGGTGTAGGGGCTCTTGGGCATGGCAGAACAGGACACTCCTGGAAATAGTGTGGGGTGGTAGAGGGATGTTGGGTGGGGCATGTTAAGGGAGTGATGCCAGTCAGGGTTGAAGGAGGTTGTTGTGGGTTTGAGGCAAAGTGTAGTTGGAGGGTAGTGAGAGGTACACTGGGAGTTAGTTTCAAAGTTACTCAGGAGTTAAATTAGGCATTTTATTGTCTAACCTCTCCTGAGTAACTTTTATAACCTCAACCAAGCCATTTGAACTCTGATTTAAATGGATACTTTTGGAGAGTTGCAAACGCAGGGGAATCGCCCCAAGGAATCTTCCGTTTTCCAGATAATCCCTCAATTGGGAATGTTACGATGGGAATTCACAGGACTTCCATGCCCCCCTCCTATCTATGCTTCAGAAATGATCACCGCCATTCAAAAATCCAGGCCAAAGTCTCTTCAAATCACTTTCCAATAAACAGGATCCTTTAGCAGTTTAGAAATCATTCCGGTTAACCCCTCCCTTACACTGAACATCTTGTACAATTAATTCAAGCCCTTTCCTCCAGCCTTTAAGTAAATTATTTTCCAAATACTTACTTCATGAGAGCTATCATAAATTCTACTTTACTAGTTTCTGGTAGGAACTTTCACGTCTAAATGACTGAGAATAACAAACACTAATTAACATTTGCAGTCTCAAAGACTGTTGGATGTACCTGCACTCTATCCATCTAGTCTTTAGTGCTTAGCACCAACCTTCACCTCGCTCGAGGTGCCTCTGCTTTATAATAAGGCAGGATAGGACCCAGGAGGCACACTGCCAGAGGAAGAACTACAAATTAACCCTATCCCCATGAACTCCTCACCTGAGGTGCCCAGCCACTCCCACTTCCAGTCTGTCTGTAACCCCCATGCATATGGGAGTTCAGGGTAAGGTGGGTGAATGTGCATCTGGGCAGAGCACACTCCACATGTCTGCACCCATAGCCACAAGTATCCCTGGGCCCATCCCAATCAAAACATCAAGACCAACTGGGATCACTATAGGGTAGGACCCTTCACCTAAAGCTGCAGACTCTGGCACTGCACCAAGACACATGAGAGGGAAAGGAAAAAGAAACCCTTCTGAGGACACCTAGCAAAATATCTTTGTAAATACATTTGTTGTTGTGGTTCTGCTCGCCGAGCTGGAAGTTTTTGCTGCAAACGTTTCGTTCCCTGGCTAGGGAACATCATCAGTGCGGTGGGAGCCTCGTGTGAAGCGCTGCTTTGATGTTTCTTCCGGTATTTATATTGGTTTGTTCTTGCCGCTTCCGGGTGTCAGTTTCAGCTGCAGTGATTTGTATCTGGGGTCCAGGTCAATGTGTCTATTGATGGAGTTTGGGGATGAATGCCATGCTTCTAGGAATTCTCTGGCTGTTCTCTGTCTGGCTTGTCCTATGATAGTGGTGTTTTCCCAGTCAAATTCATGTTGCTGGTTGTCCGAGTGTATGGCTACTAGAGATAGCTGGTCGTGTCGTTTTGTGGCTAGCTGATGTTCGTGGATGCGGATTGTTAGCTGTCTTCCTGTTTGTCCTATATAGTGTTTTGTGCAGTCCTTGCATGGTATTTTGTAAACTACGTTAGTTTGGCTCATGCTGGGTATTGGGTCCTTTGTTCTAGTGAGTTGTTGTCTGAGCGTGGATGTTGGCTTGTGTGCTGTTATGAGTCCTAAGGGTCGCAGTAGTCTGGCTGTCGGTTCTGAGACACTCCTGACGTATGGTAGAGTGGCTAGTCCTTTTGGTTGTGGCATGTCCTCGTTCCGTGGTCTATCTCTTAGGCATCTGGTGATAAAGTTGCGTGGGTGTCCGTTTTTGGCGAATACCTTGTATAGATGTTCCTCTTCCTCTTTTCGCAGTTCTGGTGTACTGCAGTGTGTTGTGGCCCTTTTGAATAGTGTCCTGATGCAGCTTCGTTTGTGCATCATCAATAGACACATTGACCTGGACACCATATACAAACCACTACAGCTGAAACTGACACCCGGAAACGGCAAGAACATCCATCAACAGACACATCGACCTGGACCCCAGATACAAATCACTGCAGCTGAAACTGACACCCGGAAGCGGCAAGAACAAACCAATATAAATACCGGAAGAAACATCAAAGCAGCGCTTCACACGAGGCTCCCACCGCACTGATGATGTTCCCTAGCTAGGGAACGAAACGTTTGCAGCAAAAACTTCCAGCTCGGCGAGAGGAACCACAACAACGGATACCCGAGCTACAAATCTTCAATCAGATTTTAAATACATTTGTTTTATTCATCTGTGGGATGTGGGTGTCACTGGCTGGGCTATTATTTAAAGCCCGTCCCTAGTTGCCCCTTGAGAAGGTGATGATGAGCTGCCTTCTTGAACTGCTGCAGTCCATGTGCTTTAAGTAGACTCTCAGTGCCCTTAGGGAGGTAATTCGTGGACTTTGACCCAGCAACAGCAAATGAACAGTGATATATTTCCAAGTCAGAGTGGTGAGTGGCTTGGAGGGGAACTCGAAGGTGGTGTGTTCCCACGTCCTTGTCCTTCTAGATGAAAGAGGTTGAGGGTTTGGAAGGTGCTGGCTGAGGATCTTTGGTGAATTTCTGCAGTGCATCTTAAAGATAGTACACAGCTACTACTGAGCATCGGTGATGGAGAGAGTGGATGCTTGTGGATCATAGAATCCCTACAATGTGGAAGCAGGCCATTTGGCCCAACAAGTCCACACCAACCCTCTGAAGAGTATCTCACCCTGACCCATTTCCTTATCCCTGACTAATGCACCTGGTCGACCTATCCCTGAACACTCTGGGCAAGTTAGTATGGCCAATTCACTCTCTCACCTGCACAGCTTTGCATTTTGCCAATCAAGCAGGCTGCTTTGTCCTAGATAGTGCCATGCTTCTCGAGTGTCATTGGGGCTTCACTTATCCTGGCAAGTGTATTTGTAAATATGTGCTCCCATTACATCATGAGCTGTGAGAGTGACTGTTATGGGCACAGATAGTAGCTTTCATTGGTGACATGTCATGTACTATCCCTGTCTGAATGAAAGTTATTTCTCCTTTATTGTCTGTACCAGCAGGAGGCTTTTTGTCATCACCCAATAAGGCAATATTGGATGTTGTGATGGAACCCTCAATTTGTAACCTTCACTTTTATTAAACAACATGAACTACAGAGAAAGATCAAACCGACAAGCTGCGGTTGCAGTCAGGATTCAACAGGGGGTGCTGGTCTTAGCTGCTAGCAAATGTTTACTGTCAGCAAGAGATTGACTTCACTCAGCTCCATGGAACAATATTCAGAGATGTCCCGCCTGCAGTGCTTTCGCTAATGATGCTTGCGCTGGAGGCTACGGATGGTGCTGTGTTTTTGGATTCCAGAGATTGGCAATAAATTGAAATAAAATACTCCGAACCAGTGCAGGCATTATGAACTAAATGATTTCCTGCTGCTCCATAAAATTCTGTGGTTCTCTATTAATTCTGTATTGTTTCCCAACTTCAGATGTTGTGTAGGCTATTCGGTTATTATGCCCTCTATATCCCAGCATGCTGTGCCTAATCCCCACAATTGACTTCCCAGCATTCCACCATAACAATGGCCACTAATATACTCCCTGACTTGCAGTGAACAGAGATTCCTTGGATTAATCATGGCCCACCCCTCTGACCAACTTGGAAAGCCAGCCCTGACTGATGAGTGACCGGACATGTGACTAAATTCTTCAAGCTCTTGACTGACCACTAATCCTTGAAATTGACCTGCAAGACTGACAATGGCCAACTGCAATGATACAGAACCCAACCCTGGATGCAACAAGTGACCGACTGACTGTGCCCAAGAAGACTCTGGACTGGTATCGGACCAGTCTGGGACCCGCTGTCTGAAGTCTGTCTCTTTTGACTTTACTCGAGGACTACTTTTAGACTTTGTGACCTGGCCATTTGTTTGAAGCGTAAGTAGTGTGTGAAGCTTGCTGATAACATACGGTGTAGGTTTGAGATTGGACAGAACCCACTGGTGTATTATAAGATGTCCAACTATGTTGCTTGACTGATCAACTGCTGACAAGACTCTTGTCTGTGCAATAAGTGAGGTCAGACAGGAGTACTGTCGCCTGTAAATTCTGAGTGAAGTGGCAAAGTGTAAAAGAGCAAGGCAGAGATGCTGCGAGTATCCGAGTAGATGCAAGGTGGCTGAAGCAGTGAAAGCAATCAAGGAGCCCGACGATGCACCTTGCTTCAATCCATGAGCTGGGTGGCTGTCCCTGCGCTCAGTGGCCTAGCAGCAGCATTGCAATGAGAGGTATTCGTTGCTCTGAAGAATGGTGTTAAAATGGAGGACTGTATTCTAAGTGAGTTGGTGATGGCCATCATCCTGTGGTGAGGCTGGTGCATGTCCAAGGCCAATCTCCAAGGATCTTGGGGCAGTAGGCAGTTACTACACTGGAGTGTGCCCTGAGACACTGGGAACCTCTGTCCAAGGTGGAAGTCTGGAGGACTTTAATTTTCACGTTGGGATTTGCCACCATCTGACTTCTCTCGGGCACATGGGAAACTAAGAATTTGCATATAAATGAGAAATGATAGGTGATGATAAGAAGTAAATCGACTTCTCGCTACTCGCTGGAGAGATTCTCATCTCGGCGATCAAACCTTATTTGGGAAATCAGACTTTTGTTTGATGTTGAGAATCTGATTTTTTCCAATCTGACCACATTTTCCCAACTTGAATCAACATTGCCCATGCTGTTCAGCGGCTAGGAAAATTCCCAGCAGACAATTGTTCTCAGTAATGGTGACCATGACAGTTCAATCTCTTTTGAGGGAAGAAAATTTACCAGGTCTAGACTAAATGTGACTCCAGACCCACAGCAATGTTTGACTCTTAACGACCCTGTGGCCAATTCGGGATGGACAACAAATACTGGACTGGCCAAAATGCCCACATCCCAATAAAGTTATTGGAACCATTTGAAAGGTATAATTCAGAAAACTAACAGCCCTTCCATACTTGAGAAGCAACAGCTTTTTAAAATGATCAGTGTGAGATTAGGTGTGGTGTGAAGTAATGACTGTAGAGGAGTTAATGTTTCTGTTCCATTGGGCTCCACCTACTCTGTTGAACTGAATGGGGAACATGCACTAACCAACCAAACACTTTAACTCCCCCTCCCATTCTGCCAAGGGCATGCAAGATTTGGTCCTCCTCCATCGTCAAACTCTAGCCACCCAATGCCTGGAGGAAGAACCCCTCATCTTCCACCTTGGGACCCTCTAACCACATGGGATCAATTTGGGTTTCACCATGGTCCTCACTTTCCACCCCCCCCCCCCCCCACCTTATCCCAGATCCTGAGGCACCACCCTCTTGACCTGTCCATCTTCTTCCTTCCCATCTATCCACTCCACCTCTTCTCTGACCTATCACCATTGCCCCCATCTCCGTCTACCTTGCGCATTCCTAGCTACCTACCCCTCAGCCCCACCCCCTCCCATTTATCTTTCAGCCCCCTTGGGCCACCCCCTCCTCCCTGATGAAGGGCTTATGCTCGAAACGACGACTCTCCTGCTCCTCGGATGTTGCCTGACTGGCTGTGCTTTTCCAGCACCACACTCTTCGATTCTGACCTCCAACATCTACAGTGCTCACTTTTTCCTGAGTGGCTTCCTAGACCACTACAGAGGCCAGTTTAGTCAATCACATTACTGTTGGCCTGGAGTCATGTTGAGGCCAGAGTCCAATCTCAAACCTGCACCATGTGCTTTCAGCACACTTCACAAATACACTGGTTACGCTTCAACCTAGTGGTCATGTCTCAAAGTCTAAAGGGAGTCATCCTCCATCAAGTCAAAGGTAACAAATTTTAGACAAGGGATTTTGAACCAGTGACAGTGAAGGAACAGTGATATATTTCCAATTCAGTATCTTGAGTGGCTTGGAGGGGAATTTGCAGGTGATGGTGTTCCTATGTACCTGCTGCTCCTGTTTTTCCAGGTGGAAGTGGTCTTGGGTTTGGAAGGTGCTGTCAAAGATCTTTGGTGAATCTCTACACGATTCTAGTGTTTGAGAAATTTTGGATGAAGTTTGCCATTCTTCTGATCAGTATTTATAATCTCATCCCTTCTATCCCACTGAACCTATTATCCTTTTACTTTTGAACAACTGTAAACAGTATAGTTACTGTAACATGCTGCACCAGGAATAGAGGAAATAGTACAGAGACGTATGTGTGCTTAAAAAAATGGGGACCTGGGGCTGGATAGGCATTAGCTAAATGTGTAATCTCCAGGCTACAAATCTGGTTAATTCTTTGGACTTTAAATTAACTGCTTTGTTAGTACTGTTCAAGCCTGTCAGAATGGAGCTGATCTCCGTGATTGCTGGTTTACACCCACATATTGTTTATGCTACTGGAGGGAACAAAGTGTTTGGAGGAAGGGACGTTTGGAGACACCGTGATGCCTTGCGAGAACCTTGGATTTGGAAGGGTTCGTGAATAAGAAGGGTTTACAGGGATTTGGACCAAATGCTGGCAAATGGGACTGGATCAGGTTAGGATATCTGGTTGGCGCAGACGAATGAGACTGAAGGTTCTGAATCCGTACATCTCTACGACCGTCTAACAAGGAATTTTCAGAGGAGCTTTGACAGTGGAAAGGACCAGGCCTGAGGGTCATAAACTTTTTAAATCACTTCTGGCTTAGGTACCAGGAAAGAAGGCATTGGCTGGCCAGTAGTTTTGTGGAAATGTGGCAAATAGTCAAAAAGACATTATGTTCTACATCTATATTAAGCACAGTTTACTCCTGATGGGATAGTGTGTTAATCCTGAAATCATGCTTCAGGCAGGATGTGAAGGTTTTGGAGGAGCTGGTTCCAGAGAGGAGTGATTGCAGGTCCAGGAATCTCTTTTAGATGGGAAGATCAAAGAGGAAATTTGATGGGCGAGTTTAAAATTCTAAAGAGAAAGTTTCCAGTGGTTGAAGAGTCGAGATCCAGAGGGCATGGTTTGAATGCAAAAGAACAGACAGGACACGAGGAAAAGTCTTCTGTTATTACAATGTATGTTTGGAATGGTCTGCCTGACCAAGTGGTGGAAATGAGATTCAATAGTAACTCTCAAAAGGAAGGTGGGAGGAAAAACAAATTATAGGGCGATGGGGAAAGAGCAGGATTAATGAGACTCAAAGTTTGGGAGAAGACTTGTAGCTCGGGTGCTCGTTGTTGTGGTTCTGTTCGCCGAGCTGGGAATTTGTGTTGCAGATGTTTCGACCCCTGTCTAGGTGACATCCTCAGTGCTTGGGAGCCTCCTGTGAAGCGCTTCTGTGATCTTTCCTCTGGCATTTATCGTGATTTGTATCTGCCGCTTCCGTCTGTCAGTTCCAGCTGTCCGCTGCAGTGGCCGGTATATTGGGTCCAGGTCGATGTGCTTATTGATTGAATCTGTGGATGCCTCTAGGAATTCCCTGGCTGTTCTGTTTGGCTTCTCCTATAATAGTAGCGTTGTCCCAGAATAATTCATGTTGCTTGTCATCCGAGTGTGTCGCTACCAGCTATCCTTAGTAGCCACACACACTCAGATAACAAGCAACATGAATTCAACTGGGACAACACTACTATTATAGGACAAGCCAAACAGAGAACAGCCAGGGAATTCCTAGAGACATGGCACTCATCCACAGATTCTATCAACAAACACACTGACCTGGACCCATTATACCGCCCACTGCAGTGGACAGCTGGAACTGACAACCGGAAGTGGCAGATTCGAACCACTATAAATGCCGGAGGAAAGATCACAGAAGCGCTTCACAGGAGGCTCCCAAGCACTGAGGATGTCCCTCTAGACAGGGGTGAAACGTCTGCAACACAAATTCCCAGCTCGGCGAACAGAACCACAACATTAATGAGACTGTGTTCTTCAAAAGAACCTGCCTAGACTCCATGAGTCTCTGTAGTCCTACTTGATGCACCTTCCATCCTGGGAAATGATGGTTCTTGAGTCCAGGTGACAAAGGAACTAGTATCTCCTCCGTCAGAGGATATAAAGTGAGCAATTGAGCTATTTAAAAAGTTTCCAGAACATTCTTTGGACTCAGCATGGAAATTAGAATGGGCTGATAGATTAAATATCAATGCTTGAACTATAAATATTGGGAGTCTAGCATAGAGTTTAACTTTTTGAGTATATCCAGTTGTGATTGAACTGGTATTGTGCGTAAAGAACTAACAGATTGTTGAACTTATTTCGATTCATTTTGAAATTTTTACATCATGTGATCAGGGGCCCTGAAACAGGCGAAGCACCAGGTTCCATGATTTCTCTCAGTACGTAGCATTAAGCAAGGTGGCTATCAGCAGTGGTCTCACTGGAGCCAAATGGCCAACTTCCTACACCACCTCCTAGGTTTATATTCCCTAGTCCATTGGGTTTGCTCTGGATATCAATAACCCATGGCAGCTCTAACAATGAATTAAGTTGTTATTCCAAAGTGCACTACAGAAATACTGCAAAAATCTTACTCCTACAATGCTCACAATCACAAGTGAACATTCTTACATGGACATCTTCGAGGATCAGCTGCAAATGTGTTGCTGGTCAAAGCACAGCAGGCCAGGCAGCATCTCAGGAATAGAGAATTCGACGTTTCGAGCATAAGCCCTTCATCAGGAATAAGAGAGAGAGAGCCAAGCAGGCTAAGATAAAAGGTAGGGAGGAGGGACTAGGGGGAGGGGCAATGGAGGTGGGATAGGTGGAAGGAGGTCAAGGTGAGGGTGATAGGCCGGAGTGGGGTGGGGGCGGAGAGGTCAGGAAGAGGATTGCAGGTTAGGAGGGCGGTGCTGAGTTGAGGGAACTGACTGAGACAAGGTGGGGGGAGGGGAAATGAGGAAACTGGAGAAATCTGAATTCATACCTTGTGGTTGGAGGGTTCCCAGGCAGAAGATGAGGCGCTCCTCCTCCAGCCGTCGTGTTGTGTTCTGCTGGTGGAGGAGTCCAAGGACCTGCATGTCCTCGGTGGAGTGGGAGGGAGAGTTAAAGTGTTGAGCCACGGGGTGATTGGGTTGGTTGGTTCGGGCGGCCCGGAGGTGTTCTCTGAAGCGTTCCGCAAGTAAGCGGCCTGTCTCACCAACATAGAGGAGGCCACATCGGGTGCAGCGGATGCAATAGATGATGTGTGTGGAGGTACAGGTGAACTTGTGGCGGATATGGAAGGATCCCTTGGGGCCTTGGAGGGAAGTGAGTGTGGAGGTGTGGGCGCAAGTTTTACATTTCCTGCGGTTGCAGGGGAAGGTGCCGGGGGTGGAGGTTGGGTTGGTGGGGGGTGTGGATCTGACGAGGGAGTCATGAAGGGAGTGGTCCTTGCGGAACGCTGATAGGGGAGGGGAGGGAAATATATCCTTGGTGGTGGGGTCCGTTTGGAGGTGGCGGAAATGGCGGCAGATGATACGTTGTATGCGGAGGTTGGTGGGGTGGTAGGTGAGAACCAGTGGGGTTCTGTCTTGGTGGCGGTTGGAGGAGCGGGGCTCAAGGGTGGAGGAGCGGGAAGTGGAGGAGATGCGGTGGAGGGCATCGTCGATCACGTCTGGGGGGAATCTGCGGTCCTTGAAGAAGGAGGCCATCTGGGCTGTGCGGTGTTGGAATTGGTCCTCCTGGAAGCAGATGCGGCGGAGACGAAGGAATTGGGAATATGGGATGGAGTTTTTACAGGGTGCAGTGTGGGAGGAGGTGTAGTCCAGGTAGCTGTGGGAGTCAGTCGGTTTATAATAGATGTCTGTGTTGAGTCGGTCGCCCGAGATAGAAATGGAAAGGTCTAGGAAGGGGAGGGAGGAGTCTGAGACAGTCCAGGTGAATTTCAGGTCGGGATGGAAGGTGTTAGTAAAGTTGATGAACTGTTCAACCTCCTCGTGGGAGCACGAGGCAGCGCCGATACAGTCATCGATGTAGCGGAGGAAAAGGTGGGGGGTGGTGCCAGTGTAGTTGCGGAAGATGGACTGTTCCACATCCTACGAAGAGGCAGGCATAGCTGGGGCCCATGCGGGTGCCCATGGCGACTCCTTTAGTTTGGAGGAAGTGGGAGGATTGAAAAGAGAAGTTATTCAGGGTGAGGACCAGTTCAGTCAGTCGAAGGAGGGTGTCAGTGGAAGGGTACTGACTGAACTGGTCCTCACCCTGAATAACTTCTCTTTTCAATCCTCCCACTTCCTCCAAACTAAAGGAGTTGCCATGGGCACCCGCATGGGCCCCAGCTATGCCTGCCTCTTCGTAGGATATGCGGAAGATGGACTGTTCCACAACTACACTGGCACCACCCCCCACCTTTTTCCTCCGCTACATCGATGACTGTATCGGCGCAGCCTCGTGCTCCCACGAGGAGGTTGAACAGTTCATCAACTTTACTAACACCTTCCATCCCGACCTGAAATTCACCTGGACTGTCTCAGACTCCTCCCTCCCCTTCCTAGACCTTTCCATTTCTATCTCGGGCGACCGACTCAACACAGACATCTATTATAAACCGACTGACTCCCACAGCTACCTGGACTACACCTCCTCCCACCCTGCCCCCTGTAAAAACTCCATCCCATATTCCCAATTCCTTCGTCTCCGCCGCATCTGCTTCCAGGAGGACCAATTCCAACACCGCACAGCCCAGATGGCCTCCTTCTTCAAGGACCGCAGATTCCCCCCAGACGTGATCGACGATGCCCTCCACCGCATTTCCTCCACTTCCCGCTCCTCCGCCCTTGAGCCCTGCTCCTCCAACCGCCACCAAGACAGAACCCCACTGGTTCTCACCTACCACCCCACCAACCTCCGCATACAACGTATCATCCGCCGCCATTTCCGCCACCTCCAAACGGACCCCACCACCAAGGATATATATTCCCTCCCCTCCCCTATCAGCGTTCCGCAAGGACCACTCCCTTCGTGACTCCCTCGTCAGATCCACACCCCCCACCAACCCAACCTCCACCCCTGGCACCTTCCCTGCAACCGCAGGAAATGTAAAACTTGCGCCCACACCTCCACACTCACTTCCCTCCAAGGCCCCAAGGGATCCTTCCATATCTGCCACAAGTTCACCTGTACCTCCACACACATCATCTATTGCATCCGCTGCACCCGATTTGGCCTCCTCTATGTTGGTGAGACAGGCCGCTTACTTGCGGAACGCTTCAGAGAACACCTCCGGGCCGCCCGAACCAACCAACCCAATCACCCCGTGGCTCAACACTTTAACTCTCCCTCCCACTCCACCGAGGACATGCAGGTCCTCGGACTCCTCCACCGGCAGAACACAACAACACGATGGCTGGAGGAGGAGCGCCTCATCTTCCGCCTGGGAACCCTCCAACCACAAGGTATGAATTCAGATTTCTCCAGTTTCCTCATTTTCCCCCCCCCCCCCCCCCCCAACCTTGTCTCAGTCGGTTCCCTCAACTCAGCACCGCCCTCCTAACCTGCAATCCTCTTCCTGACCTCTCCGCCCCCACCCCACTCCGGCCTATCACCCTCACCTTGACCTCCTTCCACCTATCCCACCTCCATCGCCCCTCCCCCTAGTCCCTCCTCCCTACCTTTTATCTTAGCCTGCTTGGCGCTCTCTCTCTCTTATTCCTGATGAAGGGCTTATGCTCGAAACGTCGAATTCTCTATTCCTGAGATGCTGCCTAACCTGCTGTGCTTTGACCAGCAACACATTTGCAGCTGTGATCTCCAGCATCTGCAGACCTCATTTTTTACATCTTCGAGGATCAGACCAGAATGGATGATCCGTCCTAACTCTATCAGATAACCTCCTTCCTGAGCCAGCTAACAGTGTTATTGGCAAACTTTTTTATCCTCTTTCTATATAGAGAGGTTAACCATTCAAACTTATACTGTCCGATCTCCATTAGATGACCAATTTGGTCATTGGCAAACATCACAAATGAGCCATGTTTTCCTTATCAGTTTGATCAATTAACTCATTAAGACTTGCTTGCATCTCCCAGCTCAGAGGCATATTCTCTTGCCTTTAACACTCTTTGCTGTCAGCTTTAACTCGTGCTCACTGATCACCACCTTTTGTCTCACCCAGGCAACAGTATTCAGATGATAAAACAGCCCACTCTGCCTGTTTTTAAGCAAAAGTTCAGCTTTTCCAGAGTTACTGTGAGAGTTCGGTCCATTACTGCTGAGCTACAAACACACACTGCTTCAGTCTAACAGAGAAACACTTTAAATCTCATGATTTTTCTAATCATTTGGTCATCACTGGGCTTCATATGCAATCCCATTTGTAGTTCATTTCAGCTAGCCCAGCAAATATTAGATTACCATCTATGCTGCTCAACAGTGTGTCCTTCTGGAACATTTGAAGCGTTCTATTGAATATCCTGGACTGTTTCTAATGAAAGAACCACATTTTTGAGCTTCAACAATTTTTAGTCACAGCATCTGAAGTGTTAGGTTAAACGTGTTCAGCGCTCCAACTTTGTGCAGATGGGTCAGAGTTATACCCAAAGGTTGGAAGGAATCTGACCATCTCAGCAAGTCAGGAGTTGGACAGCACAGAAATAGACCCTTCGGTCCAACGCATCCATGCTGACCGGATATCTTAAATTAATAGAACGTTACAGCCCAGTACAGGCCCTTCGGCCCTCGATGTTGCGCCGACAATAATCTAGTCCCATTTGCCAGCATTTGGCCCATATCCCTCTAATCCCTTCCTATTCATATGCCCATCCAGATACCTTTTGCATGCTGTAATTGTACCAGCCTCCACCACTTCCTCTGGCAGCTCATTCCATACACACACCACCCTCTGTGTGGAAAAAGTTGCCTCTTAGCTCCCTTTTAAATCTTTCCCCTCTCAACTTCAACCCATGCTCTCTAGTTTTGGACTTCCTTACCCCCCCTACCCTGCGGAAAAAGACCCTCGCCATTATAATGTGTTTATTTGAGGTGCTTCCGTAGCCTCCCTGAGATTGTAACTCTCTCTTTTTAAGACCAAAGGAGAAATGAAATCCCTTTCCACAGAAAGCAAATGTGGGAGAGATACACAGACAGAAGCTTCACCAAAAAATCGCAGAAGCCAATGACACGTTCGAGCAGTGACAGCAGTTACTTCAATAGTCCGACCACAAACAGTGGCACCATCTTCTACATTAACCACAGCAAAGGCTTCCAGACAGGAATACCTGGCTCTGATGGTCAAATGGGCACACACACTGACTCTCTTGGCTTCACATCACCGAATGGGCCCGAATATTCACCCACTTCCACTAAGGACTTCCATTCAGCTAAAATTAAAGAGCTTGATCAGTGTGCCACAGAAATGATGGAAAGAAACATTAATGATTCGAAGAGGATGTGTCCACAAACCCCTCCACCAAGGATTGGGAGCAGTCTGCAGAAAGACCAACTTGCTATAGAAGTGAATGGTGGTCTCCACACGCACAGAAAGGATGGACCATCTCAGCATGACCTTACTCAGGTAGGAACCTAACAGATTTACAACTGCAATATGTGCATGAACTCATTTATAGGGTGTGGCATGGTTTCACTCAATGATTGCTGGCTCTCAGGCAAAAGATCAACTAAACAAGGGGTTAGATTCTTCCTTATACCAAGGTGATGAGTGGAAAATGTTACCCTAGCTCTCACTAGTTGACCAGTTCACCTGAGATTTTGATCACGTAAAGAGCTGTCTCTCTCAGTGAGGTGGAGTGTATAAAGTGTGAGAACCTAGCAGTAGAAATAGGCCATTGCTCCACCATTCAATCTGACCTTGGCTAATCCTCCACTTCAACACCATTTTCACATCCTGTGGTGGTTTTGCTCTGTAAGAATATTTCAATGTTTGGCCTGAACACACTCGGTGACTGAGCCTCCAAAACCTCTGGAGTAGAACATTCCAAAGGTCCACCACCATCTGGGTGAAGAAATTCTTCCGAACCTCATTCCTAAATAGTCTGCTCCTATTCCAAGATTGTAGACGTGGATCTATAATTCCTCAGCCAGGGGAAACACCTTTCCTGCATCTACCCTGCTGAGCTCCCCTTCCTAGAAATGGAGAGGTCTATTTCGGGCGACCGAATCAACATGGACATTTACTATAAACCGACTGACTCCCACAGCTACCTGGACTACACCTATTCCCACCCTGCCCCCTGTAAAAACGCCAGCCCATATTCCCAATTCCTTCGTCTCTGCTGCATCTGCTCCCAGAAGGACCAGTTCCAATACCGTACAGCCCAGATGGCCTCCTTCTTCAAAGACCGCAATTTCCCCCCAGACATGGTCGACGATGCCCTCCACCGCATCTCTTCCACTTCCTGCTCCTCTGCTCTTCAGCCCCGCCCCTCCAATCACCACCAGGACAGAACCCCACTGGTCCTCACCTACCATCCCACCAACCTCCATATACATCGTATCATTCGTCGTCACTTCTGCCATCTCCAAACAGACCCCACCACCACGGATATATTTCCCTCCCCTCCCCTATCAGCATTCCGAAAAGACCACTCCCTCCGTGACACCCTCGTCAGGTCCACACTCCCCACCAACCCAACCTCCACTCCCGGCACCTTCCCCTGCAACCGCAACAAATGCAAAACTTGCGCCCACACCTCCTCCCTTACTTCTCTCCAAGGCCCCAAGGGACCCTTCCATATCTGCCACAAATTCACCTGCAACTCCACACACATCACTTACTGCATCCGCTGCACCCGATATGATCTCCTCTATCTTGGGGAGACAGGCCGCCTACTTGCGGAACGTTTCAGAGAACACCTCTGGGACACCCGGACCTAACAACGCAACCACCCTGTGGCTCAACACTTTAACTCCCCCACCCACTCCACCAAGGACATGCAGGTGCTTGGCCTCCTCCATTGCCAGGCCATAGCAACACGGCGGCTGGAGGAAGAGCGCCTCATCTTCCGCGTAGGAACCATCCAACCCCAAGGGATGAACTCAGATTTCTCCAGTTTCCTATTTCCCCTCCCCCCACCTTGTCTCAGTCCCAACCTTTGAACTTAGCACCACCTTCCTAACCTGCAATCTTCTTCCTGACCTCTCTGCCCCCCACCCCAACTCTGGCCTATCACCCTCACCTTGATCTCCTTCCATCTATCACATTTCCAACGCCCCTCCCCCAAGTCCCTCCTCCTTACCTTTTATCTTAGCCTGCTTGGCACACTCTCCTCATTTCTGAAGAAGGGCTCATGCCCGAAACGTCGATTCTCCTGCTCCTTGGATGCTGCCTGACCTGCTGCGCTTTTCCAGCAACACATTTTCACCTCCGTTAAAAAGGTTGTATGTTTCAATCAGATCACCTCCCATTCTTGAAAACTCCAGAGAGTGTAGGTCCAGTCAATTCATCTCTCCTCAATGGACAATATATCTAGGCCAGGGATTAGTTTCCTTAGCTTTCATTGCAAGTACATCTTTCTGTAGACCAGGAGACCAAACACTAGTTACAAGATGCACTCCAGAATTTCTTTTGGGCACCTTAGATAGTACCTCTCAAAATTCATAACCACTTCCACCTTGAAGGACAAGCGTAGCAGATACATGGGAACACCACCACCTACAAATTCCTCTCTAAACGACTCGCCATCTTAATTTGGAAATATGCCATTTCTTTACCAAATGCTCACACCAAAGGACTGCGACGGTTCAAGAAGGCAGCTCACCACCATCCTCTGAAGGGCAATGAAGGACGGGTAATAAATTTTGGCCTAACCACCGACCCCCCCCCCCACCCCACATCCCCATGAATTAATATTTTTAAAAAACTGCACTAAATATTGTAGGTATGATCTCACCAAGGATCTATGTATTTGCAGGATGGCTTAGAGTCATACGACACGGAAACAGATCCTTTGATCATCTTCACTCCAATTCTCTTGTTGTAAAGGCATTTCTTAATCGCTTGCTAAACCTCTACGTCAACTTGGAGTATCTAATGAACAAGGGCATCCAAAGTCTTTTAAAGTTCAATACTTCTCAGTCTCAAATGTGTTGTAATGGCTATTTTCCTACCGAAGTAGATTTCCCTGAAAATGGAATTTTCCTTGATGCTATTACTGTGTGTCTATAACTGTGTCTGATAAAAACCCTCTAGGGTTGAAGATTTCAAAGACTTCACTTAAGCTTCATTGTTATTCCAGGATGGTTGAAGATTAAAAGGCTAATGAAACTCCTACATATCTATTAAACTGAATTCCTGACTTAACTAGTGACATACAACATGCACACTCTGAGACCCACATACATACAGTGACACATACTGATGCACATTCACAAAGTGACCGACATTCTCTCTCTCTCTCACACACAGATACATACTGACACGCAGTCACTTACACTCGCATATGTTCTCCCACACATACTGACACATTCTCTCCTCTCACTCACACACACACGTTGACACCCTGCCAGTCTCCTGACCACCTGGCACCCTACTCCCCTCAAACAGCTGTCACAAGTGCCTTGTGTATTCACCCTTTCACAGTAGCTGTCAAAGAGACTGTGTGGGATATTTAAACTACTAAATACGCCTCCATAACTGGTGGAAAGGGTGTTTTGTGGTGTCTATGCTGGTCCTCTCCACTCTTGTTCTAATTGAAACTTGGACCTGGAGAGCCCAGGACATTGCCTCACAGCTTCCTGTTTGAGTTGTGAGAGTGGGACTGCTGGGCATGAATGATATCGCTGCACAACGTTCTCTCATTCTGTTATCTCGAAACCACTTGTCGGATGTAGATTTGTGACCTAGAAGCATGACTGTGAGACAGTGGTGCTGGGTCCCAGTGATCTACTTACTCCTGGTGCCACAATCCCTTGGTTTCATTAGCACAAAAATTAACTAAATGATAACTAGCAACTTAAGTACATGTAACTAATATTTGTTGGCTACATAGAACAGTTGATCTTCCATAATTACACCGGCACCACTCCCCACCTCTTCCTCCACTACATTGATGACTGCATTGGCGCCACCTCGTGCTCCCGTGAGGAGGTTGAGCAATTCATCAACTTCACCAACACATTCCACCCTGACCTTAAATTTACCTGGACCATCTCTGACACCTCGCTCCCCTTCCTGGACCTCTCCATCTCCATTAATGATGACCGACTTGACACTGACATTTTTTACAAACCCACCAACTCCCACAGCTACCTGGACTACACCTCTTCCCATCCTGCCTCTTGCAAAAATGCCATCCCGTATTCCCAATTCCTCCGCCTCTGCCGTATCTGCTCCCAGGAGGACCAGTTCCACCACAGAACATACGAGATGGCCGCCTCCTTTAGAGACCGCAATTTCCCTTCCCACATGGTTAAAGATGCCCTCTAACGCATCTCGTCCACATCCCGCACCTCCGCCCTCAGACCCCACCCCTCCAACTGTAACAAGGACAGAACGCCCCTGGTGCTCACCTTCCACTCTACCAATCTTCACACAAACCAAATCATCCGATGACATTTCCGCCACCTCCAAAAAGACCCCACCACCAGGGATATATTTCCCTCTCCACCCCTTCCCTCCTTCCGCAAAGACCGTTCCCTCCGTGAGTACCTGGTCAGGTCCACGCCCCTCCCCACAGCCTATCCTCCCATCCTGGCACCTTCCCCTGTCACCGCAGGAACTGTAAAACCTGCGCCCTCACCTCTATCCAAGGCCCTAAAGGAGCCTTCCACATCTCTCAAAGTTTTACCTGCACATCCACCAATATCATTTATTGTATCCGTTGCTCCCGATGCAGTCTCCTCTACATTGGGGAGACTTGGCACCTCCTAGCAGAGCACTTTAGGGAACATCTCCAGGACACCTGCACCAATCAACCACACTGCCCCGTGGCCCAACATTTCAACTCCCCCTCCCACTCTGCCGAGGACATGGAGGTCCTGGGCCACCTTCACCGCCGCTCCCTCACCACCATACACCTGGAGGAAAAATGCCTCATCTTCTGCCTCGGAACACTTCAACCCCAGGGCATCAATGTGGACTTCAACAGCTTCCTCATTTCCCCTTTCCCCCATGTCACAATAGTTCCAAACTTCCAGCTCAGCACTGTCTCCATGACTTGTCCGACCTGCCTATCTCCTTTTCCACCTATCCACTCCACCCTCCTCCCTGACCTATCACCTTCCTCCCCTCCCCCACTCACCTATTGTACTCAATGCTACTTTTCCCCCCACCCCCACCCTCCTCTCACTTATCTCTCCACCCTTCAGGCTCTCTGCCTTTATTCCTGATGAAGGGCTTTCACCTGAAACGTCAATTTTACTGCTCCTTGGATGCTGCCTGAACTGCTGTGCTCTTCCAGCACCACTAATCCAGTGTCTGCAGTCATTGTTTTTACCTCGTTACTAATATAGCCTGTCAGTGCCAGTGTGCTAACGTAATGGCATTTAGGATGTTTTTCTCTAGTGTACCTGCACTCGGGCTGACCTTAATCATGTAAAAGCAGTATTCAGTGTGGTTTCTGCGTGCCCTGAGTGACAGGGCTGTTGCACCAAATAACTTTGCTGCACTAGTTCCGATATACTTATGAAAACATAAAGGCCGAAGATAAGCCAAGGAGCTTAATGTGGGAGTCTGCTGCACTGTTTGATGTGGTTGAAGTAAAATCAAAAACGACTAAATTGAGATGAGTTGTAATTTTGCAGATTGCAGGCATGTTCCTTATGATTGGGTACAAAATAGATCATTACCATCACTCAATGGAAAGAGTGAGATTCACTTCTGCTTTGTGAAGTGTGCCATAACCGCCTGATGAAGGAGCGGCGCTCCGAAAGCTAGCGCTTCTGAATAAACCTGTTGGACTATAACCTGGTGTTGTGTGATTTATAACTTTGTCCACCCCAGTCCAACACCAGTACCTCCACATCATGTGCCATCATTATTCCACTCTTGGTGACTGTGCTAACTTTTCTGTGGTGCAACTTAATTAGGCCCCTTTCCTGATCCTTTTCCATAATCTCGAAAACCTTTCCTTCTGCAAACTCCTTTTGGAAATGGTTACTGATTTTGTTTTTAGTGGCCCTTGAGGTAGTCATCCTAGATTGTGTAATCAATCCGAGCTTGAGTTTTTCCAAAGGCACAATTTCTACTTGTTACCTTCCGCATGTTATCCTCATGAGGCCGGGAGGGAAATGTCCATGTGAATTCCAGGCAGTGAAATTGATGTGACGTTTCAGCACTTCTTTCGATTTTTGCTAATCCAGGGATCTCTGGGGGGCCTCCGACATGGAATGCTGGCTTCTTCTCATTTCGAAAGCACTCTTAAGGATGTCCAGGAATTATTGGCAGCCAAGGAAGTACTTCTGAAGTATAGTCAGTATTCTCAACTAGAAGTTTTTGTGCACATTGATCAGATTACCATCAAGTGATTAACAACCAGATAATCTTTGTTTGTCATGAATCTTGGCTTTGACATGGCGGAGAACACTGCCTCTCTTCTTCAGCCAGTGCTGTTCATGCCCACCCAAGACTTTGGTCTCTGTTTAACTGGTTATCTGAAAGGTGACAATTCTGACATTGCAATAAAATAGTACGGAAAAGGGTAGGCGTCATACAAATGTTAAGGTTCTTACTTAGATTAAATCAACTCTTGAAGGAACTTTCAAGAGTTGATTGGAGTAGACTGTTCCCGAGTAAAGGGATGACTGGCAAATGGGAGGCTTTCAAAAGGGAGATGATGAGAATTCAGAGGCATTGTGCTCCTGTTAGAGTGAAGGGTCAGGCTGATAACAGTAGGGAACAAGGGATCAATAAAGATAATGAGGCTCTGATCAAGAATAAGAGAGAATCCTATATTAGGGGTAGACAATGTGAATAAGTGGATCTCTTGAGTATATAAGGGATGTAGGAGCATTCTCAAGAGGGAAAAATCTGGAGAACAAAAAGGGCATTTGAGATAGCCTTATCTGCTAAGGCTAAGGATAATCCCAAAATTTCTATAAATACATAAAGAGCAAAAGAACAACTAGGGAGAGAAAGGGCCATCTTAAAAATGAACAAGGTTGTTTTTGTGTGGAACCACAGGAGATGGGAAAGATAACAAACAAATTTTGTATTAGTCTTTACTGTGGAGAAAGAAATGGAGGCTAAGGAACTTGGGGAAATAAATATTGATGTCTTGAAAACAGTCCACATTCCAGAAGTAATGGTGCTGGAGGTCTTAAAAAACATAAAGGTGGATACATGGCCTGTACCTGATCAAGTGTATCCCAAGACATTGTGGGAAGTTAGGGGCGAAATTGAGCCCCAAGCAGAGATATTTGTATCATCTACAGCCACAGGTGAGCTGTTGGAGGATTAGAATGTAGCTAATGTTGTGCTTTTATTTGAGGCTGTGAGGAGAAGCCTGGGGAGTATAGACCTGTGAATCTGACATCTGCAGTCGGTAACTTGTTGGAGATGGGTTCTGACATTTGGCATTTATATGCATTTGGAGAGGCAAGGACTGATTAGGAGTAGTCAGCATGGGTTTTGTCAATGGGAAATCCTGTTTCACAAACTTGATTGAATTTTCTTTTGAGTTTAATGAAGGCAGAGCGATGGACGATGTCTACATAGACTTTAGTAAAGCATTTGACAAGATTCTGCGTGGCAAATTAGTGAAGTTAGATCTCATGGGGTTCAGGAAGAGCTTGCCAATTGGATACAAAATTGGCTTAGTGATAGGAGACGGAGTGGTGGTAGAGGGCTGCTTTTTGGACTTGATGCCTGTGACCAGCGGTGCTCTGCAACGATCGATGCTGGGTGCTGGTTTGTAATTTATATAAACGATTTGGATGAGGACTTAGGAGGCATAGTTTGTAAGTTTGAGATGACAGCAGAATTGGTGGTACAGTGGAGAGTGAACAAGGTTATCTAAGATTACAAAGAGATCTTGATCAATTGGGTCAATGGGCTGAGGAGTGGCAGATGGAGTTTAATTTGGATAAATGCAAAGTATTGCATTTTGATCCAACAACAAGGGCAAGATTTACGCAGTTAATGGTGGGGCCCTGGGTTGTGTTGTCGAACAGAGACCTAGGGATGCAGGTTTGTAATTCTTTAGAAGTTGCTTCACAGGTAGACCGAGTGGTAAGGAAAGCATTTAGCACACTTGCCTTCACTGCTCAGACCTTTGAGTATAGTAGCTGGGATGTCTTGTTGAGATTGTCCAGGATATTGGTGAGGCCCCTTTTGGAGCCCTGTGGATATTCCTGGTCCCCTTGCTATAGGAAGGACATCAGTAAATTGGAGAGGGTTCAGAAAAAACTTACCAGGATGTTGCTGGGGCTAGAGAGTTTGAGTTAGAAGGAGCAGCTGGATAGGCTGGGACATCTTTCACTGGAGTGTAGAAAGTTGAGAGGTGACCTTTAAAGCAGTTTATAAAATCACGAGGGGCATAAATAGGGAAAAAAATCTTTGCCATTCACCTTAAGTTGGGAGAGTTCAAAACTAGGGGGCATATTTTTAAGGTGAGAGGAGAAAGATTTGAAAGGAACCTGAGGGGCAGCTTCTTCACACAAAGGGTGGATCATATGCAGAATGAACTTCCAAAGGAAGTAGTAGATGCAGGTACAGTTACAACATTTAAAAAACTTTGAATAGGTACATGAATAAGAAAGGTTTGGAGGGACATGGGCCAAATGCAGGGAAGTGGAACTCGTTTAGTTTGGGAAACTTGGTCAGCATGGACGAGTTGGACAGGAGAGATTTGATTCCATGTTGTACGGCTCTATGCAAGGCACTCTCAGTACGACACAGACACATTGTTCTGGTGCTCCAGATCCAGGGCAGAGCCTGAACCTATGACTCAGAAGAGTAAGTGGTATCACTGAGCTAGCCAGTGAGCTCAAATGGTTATGATATAATGCTAATGATAGCACTGCTGCCTCACAGCACCAGAGACCCGGGTTCAATTCCCGCCTCAAGCAACTGTGTGTGTGGAGTTTGCACGTTCTCCCTGTGTCTGCGTGGGTTTCCTCCAGGTGCTCCGGTTTCCTCCCACAATCCAAAAATGCGCGGGTTAGGTGAATTGGCCATGCTAAATTGCCCGTAGTGTTAGGTGAAGGGATAAATGTAGGGGTCTGTGTCTGGGTGGTATGCGGGTCGGTGTGGACTTGTTGGGCCGAAGGGCCTGTTTCCACACTGTAAGTAATCTAATCTAATAAAAAGATGTGCTGAGTCCAATGAGCAGTGCTCTGAAAGCTAGTGCTTCCAAATAAACCTGTTGGATTACAACCTGGTGTTGTGTGATTTTTAACTTTGTACTGGTGAATGTTACAACTTTGTTCAGCCCTTCGCCAGGCCCAGATACATTTCATTGTCCAAAAACGCATTGAATAAATCAGAAGTGTTAAGTTGCCAGTCCAAATGATCAGCCTTCTCTCAGCTCCCTACTCAGTGGATAATAATCTAGCACCTTTGCAATCCTCTGTCACTAACTGACAGTAAATACCTTTGAAATGCGAGTTTCCTGTTTGTTTCACAGGAAGTAAAGAGTCAGAAGCCACGAGAGGACAAAGCAGTTTACATTGACAGCAACCTCCTCACGTTAGGACTGGCTGGAGATCAGCATTTAACTGTCCTGGACTCAAATTGGCTTGAATTAAGAGGAGCAAATCAAGGTATTTTTTTTGTTGAAATGACCGAGCATTAGATTTGGTTGCTGGGAGGGGAATGCTGGTGAGGCACAATGCTTGTCTTCAATATGTAACTTTTAATATTTAAATATGTAAATTTTAAACATCTGAAGTTATTCAACTTCAGACAGCTGAAAAAATTGACAATGTGAAACTGTGCATGTCAAGTCACAGGAAACACCACAGAACTTTACAGAGTGTGGGTTTTTCATTAAGTGATAGAATTTAAGTAGCTGCGTTTTAAAAATGGCATTGTTAAACTAAGTTGAAAATGTGTTGCTGGTTTTTTTCAACTGTGATCTCCAGCATCTGCAGACCTCATTTTTTACTCTTGTTAAACTAAGTAGCAAGTTCCCATTATCAACTTCAGAAGATTTAAGGGATATAATAACATTGCACTTCATATTCCTGCATCACAATTTAATAGTGACAGTAGAACCACACGTAATGCAACAACGATATTTCAAATTGCTTTTGTTTGACGTTTTTTTTTGCTGGGGAGTGTTTTACTTAAACTATCGGATGGACAGTCCATATTGTGCTTTACATTATAGTTGGTTCTAAGATTCTGAATGTGGGTGACCTCTTTCACCACCAATCCCCCATCAATCACCAATCCATGGCGTTTACAAAATGACATTGTGAGCCAGGTTTAAAGAGAAGATTAGATAAATACCACCATCACACTTGCCGGGCTTGGTTCTAAGCTTGCAGCATTATGCAATGTCATCATGATAGGCTTTAGAGTGATGTTACTAATTCAGTGCATTTGCAATTCAGCTAACTGCCCAGCAAGGCCTCTGCTAAGAAGGCAGGTGTGTGTGAATCTGTGCTGTGAGGGGGAGAAACAGGAAGCCTGCAAGCAAACTGCTGAAGAGACAGAAAACCTCCAAACGAGAAGTATATTTGCAATGATGGAGGACTCGGGGGGTGAAGTTGTTCATAACGCAATGGAGGAGAACCAAGCAACTGCACAATCTCACGGACTTTCCAAACAGTCAGCTCCCCCTCAAAAAGCAGAAAGTCGGGATGGAACTGAAAGCAAACACAGTCCGTTTACAAATGGACTGTCTGATGGAAATGGCTCTGTGGAGAACAGCAATTCAAACTCGACTGTTTCCAAATCTATTGCTTTGCATAAAAATCAGACAAGTCAAAGCTTATCTCCAGCTGAGGATATGGAAGGGCGAACTTCGAAGCAGCTCAACCTCGTTCTAACTGACACGGCAGTAGAGGGAAGAATATCAGAGCCTTTATCCAAATCTGCTTTACCCTCACGCTCTCAAGTTACAGGATCCAGAAATGAGCAAACAGGAACATGTTCACCAGATGACCCTGAACTACAGGGAAGAGCAACAGCCTGTTCATTTGAAGCCGGCAGGAATCGCACTTTAATGGGTGGTTTGAAAACAGAGAGCGGTGCTACTACTTCAGCAGCAGAAAAGACCAGTGTAAAGAAAGGGCCACCTGTTGCCCCCAAGCCAATGTGGTCCCGCCAAAGTCTGAAAGCTTCAAGGAATGGGATGGAGGTGCCTGACACCACGACGAAGAGCAGCAAGGAGAGGCGCTTTGGTTCATCTCGAAATGTAACTCCCCAAGCCCAGTCCATAAAACAAAGGATCTATTCATTTGAAACACTTTCTAGTGCTGACACCCTGGACAAAGGGAACAAAAGGGACACTTGCTCACCATCTCCGGTTTCAGCCAAAACCGTGGAAAGAACCGTCTCTGCGCCAAGTATTGAACGTGATTCTAAAGCACCACCTCCATCTCCAGTCCCTGCCACCCCCCAGCCACCTGACAATGGGAAAGCAGTGACTGTATCTCAGAAGGTAGGGGCTGAGGTATCAACTGAAGCTCGAGATGGCAAGATATACTCGAACTGCGGCCCAAGGAGAAGTAACAGTGTGAGTAGTGAACTATCCACCTCCCCATGTAGCTCCCCACAGGTATTGTCACAGCTGGTAAAGCCACCTGGCCTTCGAACTAGGAGCTTCCCACTCGCCTCCAATTCCTCATATGATGTTTGTGAAGTAAAAGGTACGAGAGAAGGATTGCTGTCTGCAAGCAATGACAAGATCCACACCATCAGCAACCAAGTCTCGCATGCTCTGATGAAAAGTGTACTTGCATTTCCACAGTCACCAGGATCTTGGTGTGGAAGCCCTAGGAACACGTGCCCTAGCTCCCCTTACTCTCCTTCCGACCAGGAGCTGTTGTGGACTGATCAATCCCCATTGGCATCACCGACGATTAACAACTGTCAGCTGGAGAAAGGCTTCTCTCTCAGGTAGGATGTGTCAATAACTCAAGTCATGGAGAGCAAAGCTGTAAGATTTTTGCTTTTGGCCTGAATTGCAATCCGTTTTGAGGTCTCAGTGAATTAAGGGATATTGGGAGATGGCAAGAAAGTGAACCTGGAGGCAACAGATCAACCATGAAGGTATTAAATGGTGGGGCGGGCTGAATGAGCCAAATAGCCCTCTGCTGCCACTAGTTCCTATCTCCTGATCAAAGTTGGTCTCTGCAAGTAGTGCTCTGTGTAATCCTTCAGGGGGCTCCCAAGAACAACTGAGAGCCAATCATGTTCCTCGTGGTCTCTGAGACAGGTTAATAAAGCCAATAACAGACCATAATATTCACCCCTCTTTGCTGACTGGGCAACGCATCAAAAACTTTCACTGTTATATAATCTATTTTACAAATTATATATCACCACTTAATATAAATTAATGTAAATACAAAATCATTCTAGTAAACTGCTCAGAAGGCAGTTTAATTGGTTTTAAATTTGATTTCTGATGCTGATGCCTGCTTATCAAACCTCACTAGAGCCACTAAACTGATGTTCCAGTGATTATTGAGGGGTTCTCTTTGTCAAATATGTTACTGTTTGGGTGTAATATCAAGCCAAGACTTTGCTTTAGTGACCGAAGGACAAACTCTGACGGTTTCTGCTGCTGAAGTGATGTCTTATTGGAGTGAAAAATGGATTGGAGAGTAGGGAATATAACGTTACAGCAATAATACACAACTCTTTTTCTCTTGTCTTGTGCTGTCTGGCTGAATGTTCCCTTAAATAGGGCACTAGAAATTTTCTCACGTCCTTTAGTCAACATTGGCCCTTAGCCATTTCCACCAAATGTTCAGATTTCCTGAGGTTAGAATTCTGACGGTCCCTCGACTCAAAACGTTAACTCTGATTTCACGCCACGGATGCTGCCAGATCTGTTGAGCATTTCCAGCAATTTGTTTTTGTTTCAGATTACCTGATCAGTAACCTCCATCGTTAATTGTGAGTCTCAATATATCCAAAATTGTCACATTTATCTCCAGTACAACAGTCACTGCACTTCACAGTAAAATTGTTGTCATGTTTTAGATTAGATTACTTAGTGTGGAAACAGGCCCTTCGGCCCAACAAGTTCATACCGACACGCCAAAGCGCAACCCACCCAGACCCATTTCCCTCTGACTAACGCACCTAACCTATGGGCAATTTAGCATGGCCAATTCACCTAATTTGCACATCTTTGTGACTGTGGGAGGCAACCCACGCAGAAACAGGGAGGATGTGCAAACTCCATACAGACAGTTGCCCGAGGCTGGAATTGAACCTGGGACCCTGGTGCTGTGAGGCAGCAGTGCTAACCACTGAGCCCTTTACTCCCCTAAAGAGCTGTATTTCAGGAAAAACTCAACACCAAAGGATTTGGTGAAAAGATGGGAATGGCAACTTGAGTTCAGCCAGAAAACATAGAGATCGCTGGACCAAATTCTCTTTCCCATCTCCTGAATGTTCCTATTTTCCTGGAGCCATGTGATTGAATTCAAACTCCATCATCCCTTCTCTGCTGTGTGGTCTTGGTAACAGATGTCCCTGTCCCAGCAGGCTGTTCCTGATTATTAAGTTTGGTGAATATTTTCTTGTCCCAGGAAAGGTTTAGTCAACTGCTGCCCCTGGAAGGAGAGCCCTATAATCAAGCAAGGGACTGCCCAGGAGTTGCCCCTCTCCCCACAGAGAGCTCCTCCAGGTCAGCACCAGGGAAAGAAATGAATTAAACCACATATATAGAAGACTTTTTTAAAACCTCAGGATATCCAAAGGTCCTCAGGCTGGTGTATGTCGGAAAATGTGAGTCATAAGAAATAGGAGGCCATTCGGCCCCTGAAGCCTGTCCTGCCATTCAATGAGATCATGGTTGATTAGCCCCACTCCCCTGTTTTGCCAGAAAAGCTGTTCTGGAGTGGGATGCACACTAGACTTTGCCTGGCTACCTCCCTTCTTCCGACTGATCCCCTCTCTTAAGCTGAAGGGTGACTACACGCTCTCCACGTGACTCTCGGCCTCCCCAATGAGCTATTGTGGTTCCAGCCAGCCCCCGAACTGACCAAACTGATGACACCTGCTGTAGATGTGGTCATCCAGGATTAGCTAAAACTTATCACATACTACAGGCTGTGCAACATAGGACAATGAGCTCCCCACTATATGCTTAGTTAAAATAGTCCTACCCTAAATTTAAAGCCAAGTAGAAAATTAATAAACTTTTCTTTTAAAAAGAAACTAGAACCCTTCCCTTCCCTTAATACAGCTTTAAAGTGAAGATATAAAACACTTTAACCACAATCAGCTCTCTGTTTAGCACTAAGGTCACTCTCATCAGTCTTTGTGAATTCTCACAGGATTCCTGTTGGCTTTAGCTGCTGGTCTGCTTAGCTCAATATGGGCCTCAACTCTCAGGCTTTTTATTGAGAAACACCGCTGCTGCTGTACACCCAGGCTTCCTGCACTCTGACTGCTGCTCTGATGAGCTGGGTCTGGGCATGTCTAATGTGGCAGGTTTTGTTTTAAAAAAAAGATCTCCAAGTAGAAAATAGAATTTAGTGACCATAACGTAATAGAATTTTTAGTATTCCTTTTGAGAGTGAGAAACTTGGAAGAAGCTAATGGGGTTAAAGGCCATTAAGTCCCTGGGACCTGATAGGTTACATCCTAGGATTTTAAAGGGATAATGGATACATTGGCTATATTTTTCCAGGACTCTGGAACAGTCCCAGAGCATTGGCAGTCTTCCAATGTAGCACCCTTATTCAATTTGGGAGGAATACAAAAAAAAACATGTAACTATAGGCCAGTTAGCTTAACGTATGTCATTAGGAGTCTGTCTATTATAAAAGATGTAATAGTAGGGCATTTAGAAGTACACAATACAATCAAGAAGAATTAACATTTCTTCAAGAAGAGGAAATCACACTGGATAAATAAATGTACTAGAATTCTTTTGAGGAGGTAACAAGCAGGGTAGACCAAGGAGAAGCAGTAGTTGTAATGTATTTGTATTTACAAAAGCATTTAATACAGAATTGTACATACAGGTGCATAATAAGACAAGAGCCCATTGCAGATACTATATCAGCAGGTATAGAGGATTAGCTAACTAATAGAAGCCAGAAAGTTGAGGTATTTTCAGAATAGCAATTTCCAACTTGCATAGTGCTAGAGGAGTCAGTGCCGGGACACAATTATTTCCAATCTATATTACTGACCTAGATGATGGATGTAAGTGTACTGTAGCCAAGTTTGTGGATGACAGTGTCAACAGAGGGATATAGGCAGACCAGGCAGGAACTTGGTGAATGGAATATTATGTGGGAAAATGTGAGGTTACATGCATGGCCAGAACAATAAACTAACTGAATATTATTGAAATGAGGAAGGCAGCAGGAAGTTGGAGCACAGAGATTTTGGAGGGTCTTTGTTCATGAATCACAAAAAGCTAGCACTCCATTTTAGCAGGTAAAAGGGAAGGAAAAATGGTTTTATTTCAAAAGAGATGGGCTATGGAAAAGGGAAAGACTGCAAAACATAGACAAGACATTAGTCCGACTGGACCTGATATATTGTGAATAGTTTTTGATCATCTTATCTAAGAAAGGAGGTATTGGTATTGGAGACGGTCTAGAGAAGGTTAGTTTGGCTGACTCTGGGAATGGAGGGATTTTCACATGGGGAAAAGCTGAGTAGGTTTGGCCTGTACTCGGTGTTTAGAAGAATGAGAGGTGACTTTATTGAAATATACAAGATTCCTAGGGTGCCTAACAGGGTAGATGCCTAAAAAGAGTAGACAAAACCTTTGTTTAATATCTCATCCAGAAACTGGCATTTCAGACAATGCAACACTCCAGTACTGCATTGGTGTGTCAACTGAAACTGAGCACAGTCTCTGCACTATGACTTGAACCCACTTCCTTCTGCCTTAGAGTTGAAGGTAGTTCTGACACCAGGCTGGCAGTAAATAAAACCGCTGTATTTGTTTCTGTATCGATGTCTGAAATGTATGTTTATGGGATACGTTGACAATGAACAAACAAATGATTGAGAAACTTGTCAACTCCTGTTGTCACATGTTGGGAGTTCCCCTCATTTAAATGGAGCTTGTGGGTTGAATGAATCTTGCTCACAGATGGTGCCCATAAGCTTAAATGTACCGTGCAAATAGTCCCACCATCTGATTCCTATTTTACACACTTAGCGTCATAGAGGCAGAGATTGATACAGCACAGAAACAGACCCTACTTGCCCAGGCCAACCACATATTCTAAATAAGTCTAGTCCCATTTGCCACATTTTGGCCCATTTCCATCTTAAACCCTCCTTATTCCTATACCCATCCAAATATCTTTGAAATGTCACAATTGTACTAGCCTCCACCACGTCCTCTGCCATCTCATTCTGAACACGCACTGCCCTTTGCGTGAAAGAGTTGCTCCTTAGCTCCATTTTTATATTTTTCCCCTCTCGGCAGAGACCTGTGCCCTCTAATGTTGGACTCCCCCACCCCAGGGGGAAAAGACCTTGTCAGTTTACCCTATCCATGCCCCTCATGATGTTATAAACCTCTATAAAGTCTCCCCTCAGCCTCTGATGCTCCATAGAAAACAGCCTCAGTCTACTCAGCCTCTCAAATCCTCCAACCCTGGCAACGTCCTCATATATCTTTTCTGAGCTCTTTCAAGTTTCATAAGGTTGGAAGTCAGATGACACCAGGTTATAGTCTAACCGATATATTTGAAATCACAGGCCTTCCAGAGTGCTTCCCCTTCGTCTGGTGAAGTGAGAGAGAAGCACACAATCATAATGGGCAGAGAGATCAACATATCAGACAAAGGGTATGAGTGGAGGGTCTACAGGTTGACTATTAGGTCACTACAGGTGATCAAGAGTGTCATACGGTGTGAGTAAAGTGCCAACAACTAAATAGCAAGCGAAGGGATGATCGCTAATCCGATTAAATGAGGCAGAAAGATGATTACAAAAAATAAAAATAAGGTGGTGCTGGAAACAACCAAATGATTGGAATAACATATTCGGTGTAAAAGTCTCACACCGAAGTAACCAAAGTAATAAGTAATCCAAAACTGTACAAACTAATTAAGTTAGAGAGAGCATAACTCTATGATCTCATCTTTGGATCCCTCTGCCCATTGATCTCTTGGCCTATCAATTCTGTGTCTGTGTGCTTCTCTCGCTCGCTTAGTGAAGGGGCAACGCTCCAAAAGCTTGTAATTTCACATCAACCTGTTAGACCACGACCTGGTGTCGACTGACCTCTGACCTTGTCCATCCCAGTCCAACACCGGCACCTCTACATCAAATTTCATAACATCCTTCCTATAGCAGGCAGATTAGAATTGAATGCCATATTTCAAAAAATGGCCTAACCAATGTCCTGTACAGCTGCAACATGACCTCCCAACTCCTATACTCCATGCACTGACCAATAACGGCAGCATACCAAACACCACCTTCACTAATCCTGTCTACCTGCGACTCCGCTTTCGAGGAACTATGGACCTGTACTTAAATCACTGCACGGAAAAGTTGTGCTTGCTTGAGAAGATGTAATGTGACTCCATTAGAAATCAATGGATAACTGTAATATCAATTACAAATTCAGTTCTTTATCCTTTCCCGAGATCTGTGAATATTTACTTTGTATCCCTGAATTGAGCATTGCAGAAGGTAGTTAAGAGCCATCCACGTTGGTGTGGGATTGGAGTCACATGCAGATCAAACTGAATAAGGGTGTAGATTTTCTTCCCTGAAGGAGAATAACAAGACAATCAATGATAGATACAATGGCCACAGTTACTGCCAGACAAGTTTATAATTAATGATTTATTCATTGTATTTACATTCCACCAGCTGCTATGGTGGATCTGAATCTATGTCCTCAGGGTATTAGCTTGGGTCTCTGGTTATAGTCCAGAAACATTACCACAACTTCAGCATTTGCCCCTGATAGCTGTTACCCTGTGATGTCAATTACCTAAGAGTACTAATGGATAGAAATGCACTTGTAGAAGAGGTTATCTTAGGAAGTGGACAAAAATTTTGAGATAGTCAAATTTAACTTTGGTTAGCACAATAGTATCTCATTCTAAACCCCAGTGCGCAATGTCCTCATCCCTGGCTGAAGACATGGGTAAACAAATCTTAATGAGTTTTATGAGTTTGATGTAAAAGGTTGTGTTTTCCTCCTGCATTAATGAACTTGAACTAAACGGAGTGTGTGGCTCCTCTTCTAGCCTTGCAGAATTACGAGTCTGCACCATCAGTCTGACAGATGAAAATCAGAGCGAAGATGATAAAAGGGAACTTTCCTCATCGTTATCTGCCTGTGTTTCTGCCCAGTCGGTCATCTCCTCGATCCCTGCAGACGAGCTGGAGAAACTGATCGAGGAAGTGAAGAGCTTGGATGAGGAGACCTTAAAGGTTTGATCATGAAGGAATGAGCGCAATAGCCCCGGCAATTGGCTAACACTGACTTTGGGGCATGTTTTAAGAGTAATGGGAAATTTTGAATTGTGGCAGATGATCAGCTGAGATCATACTGAGAGCAGGCTCTAGGACCTGTAACGTCTACTCTCATGAATGGGCCCTTAGCAACAAAAATATGGGAGTATAAACTAAACTAGTGGTCTGATCTGGAGATTGGTTTTTCATACGAAACAGTCGAGTTGTTGCAATAATGCAGATTTGATGAGTTTATTTGGTTTGATCTTTAACTTGATGTTGTCATGTCCCCCTCTCTGTCTGAGTATGATTATATTTCTCTGATGTGTTTAGGAACATATACTAATCTCAAAATAATATTTTAGGTACATTTGAGGGGTGGTCTTGTGGAGTCTTGCTAGATAAGAGCACAGGAAACCGATTGTTAGTGATGCTTCCTTCTCTGAACTATATCTAAGGCTCCACATTGGAAGCAGAGTCATAGAAGTACATCTCTAGTGAAAATCCTGAAGGCCTCTACTCTAGCTGTTAATGTTAAGCTGCCATTCACATTTTATAGACTAAGAGCTGGTGCTTTTTTAAATCTGATTTTCCACATTGAACAAACCTAACAATAACAAGTGAAGATGCATAAACGTGTATTCTGTACTGAAAGTGTCTTTTCTTCTGATATCATTTGTTCTCCTGTGCTAATTCCAAATTGATGCAGATACTGTATAAATTCACCATCTGCCACTTTGCAGATAGTTATGAAATGACAAGAAGCAATGACCCCTGCGTTAATTCCTCTGAGAAAGAGCAGCTTACAAAATCCTCACACTTAAAATCATCCAAAAGTTAAGTTTCTGAATTATTAATGCGTACATCCAGGCCTGATTCATGGATCCGTGCTCCCAATAGCAAGACTCAGGGCTGGTGAGAAGCATTTCAGCATTTAGTCCATAGACCTTTTTAGATGGTTAGGTCAATTTGATTTCAGTGCAAAAAAATGTTTTTCCTTTGTTTACTAGATTGCAAAAGCAATTTGTAGGATTAGTCAGGGTTATGCCCAAGAATGTGATGTACACACATCTGTTATGTCAAGCTCCTTCTCTTCGAAATCCTTTTGCAGGTTTTTATAAACTCTATCTCCTGTCCCACTGGCCATGCAGCAGTAAAGGATTTGATTACCATGATGAGCAGAATTAGTCAGCATGGACGAATTGGACCAAAGGGTCTGTTTCCATGCTGTACACCTTCCTGTAACAGTTCTATTTGGATGAATTTAAGATGCAATCTGCTCACAAACAATTTGTAATTTTCTCACCAGAAGGAATCTGCGCAATGTGTGAGAGTCAGAAAGGACAGAACAATTGACAGAGAAGGAAAGAGAAAAAGAGAAAGGAAAAAATTGCTTTTATACACTGCCTTATCGCATCTTTTGTGTATAGTTCATAGCACTTTGAAGACAATGAGTTATTTTTCATGCACTATGCTTTTTTGCTGTGTTGGCTTGATAGTTAACACTTCAACATTCACTCTCTAATCTGCCGACACACAGTAGCAGTGATGCGTACCATCTACAAGGTGCATCACAGCAACTTACCCAGATTTCTTAGGTAGCACTTTCCAAACCTGCAATCTCTAGCACTTAGAAGAACGAGACTGACTGACAGATATATGAGGACACTCCATTCCCCTCCAGTCTACAAGCCATCCTGACTTGGAAAAAAAATTGCTGTTCCTTCACTGTCACTGGATCAAAATCCTGGAACTGCCTCTCTAACAGCTTTCCGAGTATGTCTAATCCACACGGACTCCAGCAGTTATAAAGAAGGCAGCTCACCACCATCCTCTCCTGGGCAGTTCAGGATGTGCAATAAAAGCTGGCGCAGCGATGCTCACATCACACTGGGCACAGTGGCTCTGTGGTTAGAACTGCTGCCTCACAGCATCAGGGACCTGGGTTCAATTTGGGTGACTGCCCATGTGGAGTTTGCATGTTCTCCCTGTGTCTGTGTGGTTTTCCAGTCTCCTCCCACAATGCAAAGATGTGTAGACTAGGTGGGTTAGCCATGGAAAATGCAGAAATGGGATGGTGTGGGGTCTGGGTGGGATGTTCTTTAGAAGATCGACATGGACTGAAAGGCCTGCTTCCACACTGGAGGGATTCTATGTCTATTCTATTGCCTGAATAAATAAAAACCATGGGAGATGAAGCAGAATGGGAGGAAGCTGTGTGCTATTTAACCAAACTTGGATAGTTGACCCATTTCAATGAGTTCTTTGTAATTTTCTGTAATGTAAGCAGTATTGGTTAAGATGATATTTCTTAACTTACTACAGAAACTCTAGGTGGGAGAAGGGTATTTTGTAATCTAGATTAATGCTCAGTTGGAGAGCTGAAATAGTGTTACACTATTGAAATTGCAAGCTTGCCCCTTATTGACTGTTCTGATGGTTCAGATTTGGAGATGCCGATGTTGGACTGGGGTGTACAAAGTTAAAAATCACACAACACCAGGTTATAGTCCAACAGGTTTAATTGGAAGCACACTAGCTTTCGGATGAAGGAGTGTCACCTGATGAAGGAGCGTCGCTCCAAAAGCTAGTGTGCTTCCAATTAAACCTGGTGGACTATAGCTTGGTGTTGCAATTTTTAACTCTGATGGTTCAGGATGGTGCTAAAGGTCCTCTGGCAGCGTGAGGAGAATACAGAATTTAAGATGTTGCAAGAGGCCATTTAGCCCATTGTGTCTGAGCATTTTGGCTTATTACCAAACTCCTGCATTTTCTCTGGAACGCTGCATTGTTCCTATTTATTAATCATCCAATGGCCTATTGCAAGCCTCAGTTGAACCTTCCTCCATGACCCTCTCAGCCACTGCATTCCAGACCCCAACTACTCACTGTCAAAGCTTTTCCTTTCCTTTCCTCGCCTGACATTTTGCTTCTTTTGCAAAACACTTTAAAACAGAGTTCTTTGGTTCTCAGTCCTCTTGCAGGGTCGATTCCAGCCTCGGGTGACTGTCTGTGTGGAGTTTGCACATTCTCCCCGTGTCTGTGTGGGTTTCCTCCGGGTGCTCCGGTTTCCTCCCACAGTCCAAAGATGTGCCGGTCAGGTGAATTGGCCATGCTAAATTGCCCACAGTGTTAGATGCATCAGTCAGTGGGAAATGGGTCTGGGTGGGTTCCTCTTCAGACAGTCGGTATGGATTGGTTGGGTCAAAAGGCTGTTTTCACATTGTAGGGAATCTAATCGAAAAACATTGTACCCAAATCTGCAAGTACAAGGTCATGCTAATAAAAATGAAAACAAATTGCCAGTTTTGGTGCAGCTCAGTGGTTAGCACTGCTGCCTCACAGCGCCAGGGACCTGGGTTGGATTTCACCCTGAGGCAACTCTGTGTGGAGTTTGCACGTTCTCCCCATGTTTGCCTGGGTTTCCCCTGGTTGCTCCGGTATCTTCCCACAGTCCAAAGATGCGCAGGTTAGGCAGATTGGTCATGCTAAATTGTTCATAGTGTCCTGGGATGTGCAGGCTAGGTAGGTTAGCCTTAGGAAATATGGGATTACAGGGATAGGGTAGGGAGGCGGGTGTGGATGGGGGTGCTCTTTGGAGGGTTGGTGCAGACTCGATGGGCTGAATGGCCTCTTGTGGTACTATAAGGATCCTATGATTCTAGACTGTTGGCAAGGCCTAATCAGTTCACTAATGTCTGTTGGGAATGGAAACCTGCCATTCTTTTACCTGTTCTGAAGCTATGGTTTTCCAGTCACACATCAACTTCTTAATCAGTCCCCAAAGTTGATGTACCAAGACATTGTATTGCACTGACCCACTGCTCTCTTCAAGAAAGCAGCTGTGGGATTTTTTAAATGTGCATTTAAGAGGGCAGATAAAAGCTCAGTTTAATGTCTTATCTATATTTGAACACTGCAAACGGTGCCACACACACTCCTCCATGAGAAGGATTAGTCTAGATTTGAATGTAGAATTCAAATTCCCACAACCAGCTGCCTCACGGGTGAGGTATTGAGAAGTTGTGTTTGGTAGGTACACGCAAAGTACAAATGCCATTGTAATCCTTCTCCCTCCACAGCAATTTGAAGACATTCATGTTGTGGTCCTGCACAAAGAGGAAGGGTCTGGCCTTGGATTCAGCATCGGTGGAGGGATCGACCTGGAAAACAAAATAACAACGGTGAGTACTCTCCAGAAAGAAAGTCCAGTACAAGCTTCAGTGTGAGGTGGAATCCTCTCCTGTGATGTGACTATTATTCATCTAGTTCATGCTTGGGAAAAAATGCATCCTGTAGTGCACTCTCAGACAAGAGTGATCCTGGGTGGCACGGTGGCTCAGTGGTTAGCACTGCTGCCTCACAGGGCAGGGACCTGGGTTCGATTCCCACCTTGGGCAACTGTCTGTGTACATTCTCCCTGTGTGGGTTTCCTCCCACAGTCCAAAGATGTGCAGCTCAGGTGAATTGGCTAAATTGCCCATAGTGACAGGTGCATGAGTCAGGGGCGGGCAACTCTCCGGAGGGTCGGTGTGGACTTGTTGGGCCAAATGGCCTGTTTCCATACTGTAGGAATCTAATCAATTAATCTGAGGTGATGGCTAGCACAAGGGGGCATAACTTTAAATTGAGTGGTGATAGATACAGGACAGGGGTCAGAGGGAGTATCTTTACTCCGAGTAGTAACAGCTCTACCTGCAACAGTAGTCGACTCGCCAACTTTAAGGGCGTTTAAATTGTCATTGGATAAACATATGGACGAGAATGGAATAGTGTAGGTTAGATGGGCTTCAGATTGGTTTCACAGATTGGCGCAACATCGAGGGCTGAAGGGTCTGTACTGCGCTGTAATGTTTTAAAGTGATGGATGGCTCCATTCTGGTGCATTTAGCATTTATTGGTCATCGATCAGACTCCAGTCAGGAGGGCCTGGACTTTAACCTTTCACTCCTCATCTATCTGAGGCTCGGAGTTGGGTGGAGGTACCAAACTGTGCTGGCTGCATATCAGTTTGTGGTCTCTATCCTGCACCCCACACTCTCTCCCATTCTGAGCCCAGGCCCAGGGGTCACAGTCTGGAGGACACAGGGAATGACATTTAGGATTGAGTTGAGGAGAAATGTCATCACCCAGGAGAGTGATGAACTTGTGGAATTCTTTGCTGCGGGAAGTAGCTGAGCAGCTAAAAATAGTTCTTAGGGCGATAGGGGTCAAAGAGTATAGGGAAAAAGCAGGAAGGGGTGACTGAATTTGATCAGTCATGTTCATAATGAATGGTGGAGCAGGGCTAAAAGGGCTGAATGGCCTGTTGTTGCTCCAACATTCAATTTTGTTTCTCTTTCCACAGCTGCTGCCAGACCTGCTGAGTTTCTCTAGTGCTATGTTTTTATTCCAGCATCCACAGTGCTTTTTGTCTTAGCAGAAATGTTCAAGGTGGCCCTTGTTGCCCGACACTCAGGGGGCAGTGGGTCAGGAACCGGATCCCAGGCCCCTGAGGTGCCTTCTCACTAGCTGAGCCACAACAGAGGCCCGATTGATGAGGGCGGTTTTGAATTGAAAGGTTTAGGAAGTTAGTGAGATAGAATCTCAGGGTGGAAGCACCCACTCTTTCCCTTAACTGAAATATAGGCCTAAAACCTAAAATCCTACCAGGTAAAAACAATGACTGCAGATGCTGGAAACCAGAGTCTAGATTAGAGTGGTGCTGGAAGAGCACAGCAGGTCAGGCAGCATCCGAGGAGCAGGAAAATCGAGTATTCCTGATGAAGGGCTTATGCCCGAAACGTCGAATGGTTGTTGGATGTTCCAGTGGGGTGGAATTTGTGCATGGAGTCAGAAGAGGTAGGGGAGATCCTTAATGAGTACGTTACTTCAATATCCACTCCTGAGAGGGACCTTATTTGTGAGGACAGCATGAAACAGGCTGATACACTCGAGGAGGTTGATGTTATAAAGGAGGATGTGCTGGAAATTTTGAAAAACATGAGGATAGATAAGTCCCCTGGGCCAGACAGGATATACCCAAGGCTACTACAGGAAGTGAGGGAAGAGATTGCACCTTTGGCAATGATCTTTACATCCTCACTGTCCACTGGAGTAGATGATTAGAGGGTGGCAAATATTATCCCTTGTTCAAGAAAGAAAATAGGGATAATCGTGGGAATTACAGACCAATCAGTCTTACGTCAGTGGTGGGCAAATTATTGGAGAGGCTTCTGAGAAGAAGATTTATGATTATTTGGAAAAGCACAGTTTACTTAGAGATAGTCAGCGTGGCTTTGTGAGGGGCAGGTCATGCCTCACCAACCTTATTGAATCCTTTTGAGGATGTGAGGTTAGTAGGTTTGCTAATGATGCAAAGGTTGATGGAGTTGTGGATAGTATGGGGAAGGCCTTTGTAGGCTAAAACAGCACATTGACAGAATGCAGAGCTGGGCTGAAAAGTGGCAGATGGAGTTCAACCTGGAAAAGTGTGAAGTGGTTCATTTTGGAAGGTCAAATTTGAATGCAGAATACTGGGTTAAAGGCAGGATTCTCAGCAGTGTGGAGGAACAGCGGGATCTTGAGGTCCATGTCCATAAATCCCTCAAAGTTGCCACCCAAGTTGATGGGGTTGTTAAAAAGGCTTATGCTGTGTTAGCTTTCATTAGCAGGGGAACTGAGTTTAAGAGCTGCAAGGTTATGCTGCAGCTCTATAAAGCCCTGGTTAGACCACACTTGGAATATTGTGTTCAGTTCTGATCGCCTCATTTTAGGAAGGAAGTGGAAGCTTTCGAGAGGGTGCAGAGGAGATTTACCAGGATGCTGCCTGGACTGGAGGGAATGTCTTGTGAAGAAAGGTTGAGGGAGCTAGGGCTTTTCTCATGGGGTTAGTAAAGGATGAGGGATGACTTGATAGAGGTGTTTAAGATGATAGGCAAAGAGAGGGTGAATAGTCAGATTTTTTTCCCCAGGGCAAGAATGGCTATCATGAGGGACATAATTTTAAGGTGATTGGAGGAAGGTTTAGGGGAGATGTCAGAAGTAGGTTCTTTACACAGAGTGGTGGGTGAGTGGAATGCACTGCCAGTGGTAGTAGAGTCAGATACACTAGGGACATTTAAGCAATTCTTGTTTAGGCACATGGATGATGTAGGGAATGTAGGTTAGTTTGATGAAAGTGTAGGATAAAAAGTTGGCACAACATCGAGGGCCAAAGGGCCTGTACTATACTGTTCTATGTTCTGTTGAGGTTGTAGCTGATGTTTTCAGCTCCTGAGAGTGGAGATTCCTCCCACTGAGGGGCAAACAGTTCCCACTCCTGGTGAATTCATCCCCTTGCTGCAGGTTCTAGCTTTGTGCGAGGCCTCCTCAAGGCCTGAGACCTGGTCTCCAACTTCCGGGATGGAATTGGGGTGGGTGGGGGTGAGGTGTGTCAACTCACTCCCCTGTGTAAATTTCTGTCTGTAACCTTGACATTATAGCTGGACCATTCAGGAGATATTATTTATCACAAAGAACTGTGGAATTTTGCCCAAACCACCCTGGATGCTGGAAGACAACTGGTGTTTTTGAGGTAGATCTCTGGAGGACGAGGGTATCAAGGGTGAATGGATACAGAGCAGCTGGGGTTCCATTAAATAGCTGAACAGGTTCAAGAGGCTGTTCTCCTTCCGCCCGCCTTTAACAATCTTAGCTGATTTGAATTGTTGTTCAAGTTGTACTATTAGCTATTTCCTCCTCAGAATCATTACGCAGAAGATGACAGTGGAATCGGAGAGCTTGTTATTCTTCTGCTCCAGCACCAACATATACCACAGGCAATACGCCCACAATTTCCTGTCTTTGACAAACAAAAAAATTCAAACTTACCAAGCTAGTCTGAACATACACTTACTTTCAAAACAGAAAGGTGCGGTTTTGATGCTGAGTTAAAATGGAGTGCACTCACCTCTGACTCACTTGCAGTACATTTGAGCTACCGAGACAGATGAGTTCCAAAGTAATCCCGGTCCTTCTGTCCTGGCTCTCAAAATACAGACCTCAGTAACACCTAGTGCTACAGCAGGAAAGGAGACCTTTGCTTCTGGGAACACAGCAACAGGAGGAGGCTGTTCAGCAGCTAATGTCTGTTCCATTAGATTATGACTGATATGCACCTTTTAAATTATTTTTATATCCTCACCTCACCTGTTCAATAAACCTTAATGCGCTCGCCTATCAGGCTCCGTTTTGATGCTTCAATTAACCCGCAGACTTGTTGGCTACTTGTGGGAGTGTGTTTTAAATTCCCACAGCCCTTAATATGAAGAAGGGCAATATTTCTGAGTGGCCTGACTCAAATATTAAGGTCAAGCCTTAATCATTCTTCTGGGCTTCCAGCAGAGGGAGTCCTTTTTATCAATCCTACTTCTAGTACTGCTTTGAAAACCTTATGCTGTGGAGGTGCTGGTGGGTGAGCAACGTTTAAAAATCACACAACACCAGATTATAGTCCAACAGGTTTATTTGGAAGCACTAGCTTTCGGAGCAACGCTCCTTCATCATGATTTGGAGATGCCGGTGTTGGACTGGGATGTACACAGTTAAAAATCACACAACACCAGGTTATAGTCCAACAGGTTTAATTGGAAGCGTCACTCCGAAAGCACTCCAATAGGCTTCCAATTAAACCTATTGGACTACAACCTGGTGTTGTGTGACTTTTAGATCCTTAATCAGGTAGCTAGTGGGGCAGAATCATAGGAACAGAATTTGTAGTAAATATTAGAAATTTTTACTATAAATTCTGTGTCCTGATGATCCTGCCCCACTAGCTACCTGACGCAGGAGCAGCGCTTCTAAAGCTAGTGCTTCCAATTAAACGTGTTGGACTATAACCTGGTGTTGTGTGATTTTTAACTTCGAAAATTTTAAACATCTCAATCAGATTGCCACTGGATCTTCTCCACTGTAGGGAAGATAAGCCTAGGCTTATGAATCCTTTGCTGATAATCTAACCCTGTTAACTCCATTGTGGTGAATTAGCTCTGCATCCTCTCAAATATCTCCTTGAAGTGCAAGGGCTAAAACTCCCAGATATGGCTTAACCAAAGCATGTGTGAAAAGTTTGTGAAGGTTTGTAGCTCAGGTTGAGGTTTAGGGTGTAGGTTTGCTCGCTGAGATGTGGATTTGATATCCAGATGTTTCATTACCTGGCTAGGCCTTCACTTGGAGGTCGCTACTGATGATGTTACCTAGCCAGGTAATGAAACGTCTGGATATCAAACCTACAGCTCAGTGAGCAAACCTACACCCCAAAGCATATGTATATGTTTGTATTCTAATGGTGTGATGTTTGTGGAGAGTCTAGCTCAAGGAGAAAAACATCCCATTTCACTGCGCTGAACTTTTTTTTTATATATCTACTCCGTCCCCAACAGGTTCATAGAGTGTTTCCAAATGGACTGGCAGCTCAGGAAGGGACCATCCAAAAAGGAGATGAGATTCTATCGATCAATGGACAATCTCTGAAAGGTGTTACTCATACGGAGGCTCTCGGCATCTTACGGCAGGCCCGACTGCCAAGGCAAGCAGTGATTGTGATACACAAGGGCAAGGAAGCTGAAAGGAAGCTGAGTATTCCGACAGAAAGCTCCGCCACCGACAGTCCCACCGGCTCAGGTCAGCATTTTATCGCAAGAGATGATTTAGTTTCATTTTTCTTTTTTAGACAGGTTTTTGAACAAATCCTTCCTGGACCAGTAACCGTCAAGGTTTTATTTTTGCTGCACTGTTTGGACAATGAGGCTGTAATTTCGGCAGGAGTCTCTACAATAGAGGACCAACGTTGTTCGGAATGGACCAGTCCATCTCAGCAGATCCCAGTCGTTTAAACACCATTCCAACAAATAGATGGAAGTGATGCAACAGCAGTTCCCCCACTGTGACTCGCGAGCCAGTTTGAGTTGTGGGAACAATGTATGGCTTGGTGAGCACCCTGTCCTCTGCGAGTGTTGCCCTCGCTAGTACTGAGGCCTAAGCCCCGGCCCTGCTCGTCTCTTTTTTTTTCTTTATTAATTGACAGGATGTGGGCATTGCTGCCCGGGGGCAGTTAAGAGTCAACCACCTTGCTGTAGATCAGGAGTCCGATGTAGACCAGGACAGCAGTTTCTTTCCCTCAAGAGCCAGATGGCTTTTTTTTTCAAACAATCGATAATAGATTCATGGTTATCATTTGACTCTTAATTCCAGGTATTTATTGAATTCAAATTCAATGGTGGGATTTGAACCCGTGTCCTCAGAACCTTACATTACTTGGGTCTCTGCATTAATAGTCTAATGATAATACGATTAGGTCATCTGCCCTCTATGAGCTATGTACACCTTACCCCATCCACTTCAGCCTCCAAGCATGATTGTATCGATGACTTTGGCAATGATGCCTTTGCTGTTTAAGCTGTTTGTGTGAATCCAATACTATGTTCCAATATTGGCCAGTTTGACTGTCATTTCCTGGTCAAAGCCACTGAGCTGGGGTAGTTCAGATGCATGAATGGATTGATAAATAAATAACATCTTTCTAAAATCCTTTGAGATCACAGATTTTCTTCAATATGATGTATTATGTGTTGACCTATAGGTAAGGCAAAAGTCTCCACAGTTTTATCAGACCATAGGGCTGCTCTCTCATAAGAAAGGGAGATAACTGGTGGTGGTTTAACCTGAGGGTCACCACGCCCAAGGCAAGGGCAAAGGTTGAGGAGAGTCCTTCGTGGTAACCTCACATGATGTGATCACTGAATCCACGCTGTTGCTATCAGTCTGAGTTACAAGCCAGCCATGCAGCTAACTGAGCTAAGTTGACAACCCCATTACTCCAGAGTAGGACAGCTTTAACAATTGTACATCAAATGTAACCATGCTGCTTTATTCCTTTTTTTTTGTTAGCATCTAGCGTCATGTTCATTTTCAAACATTAAAATGGGGTCATATTTCAAAATACTTTGAAAAGCATTTTGCTCCCAAATGTGGTTATGATTGTCTCATTGAATTGTTTCTCAAACAGTGCAAGGCCTTAGAGTTACATGGTCGGCGAGATGGAGCAGCTAGTCTTTTCGTTCCTGCCCTTTAGGAATGCTGGGAAGCTGGTTTCTGCCCTTGTACATGATTGAAGCTAACTTTAATAGTATTGACCCGGAAGTGTTTGGCAGTCCAACTGACTGGGTCACCTGTGTTTATCAATTTTAGCAGCAGACAATAAAGTGAACACTTTTGTTGTGGAACTGGAAAAAAATGCAGGAGGTTTGGGCTTCAGTCTGGAAGGTGGGAAAGGCTCCATTAATGGTGACAAGCCATTGATTATCAACCGGATCTTTAAAGGTAAGCGCAGCGATGGGTCCACTGGCTAAAGTGTGACATTCACAGGATGGGACCAAGAGAGAAAGTGAGGGCTGCAGATGTTGGAGATCAGAGTCGAATAGTGTGGTACTGGAAAAGCACAGCAGGTCAGGCAGCATCCAAGGAGCAGGAAAATCGACGTTTTGGGGATAATCCCTTCACCAGGACTCCTGCTCCTCAGATGCTGTCCCACCTGCTATGCTTTTCCAGCGCCACGCTTTTCGAGTCAAGTATGGGAGTAGGTTGAGGAATAATGCGTGCTGAATGTAGCACGTTTTGGAGGAACAGATGACTTTTATAGCTATTGATTAGAAATTGGTAATGGTACATAAACAGACCTGGCCTTTGTCTGTGATGTCTTGAGATAATTTACAGCAGGGGGCCACTGCCCCCAGCAACTGATCATGAAGAAACACATGCCCAAAGTTTTCTATGATTGGAGGTTGGCAAAGGTTATTTCCTTGTTCAAGAAAGGGAACAGGGATAACATTGGGAATTACAGACCAGTCAGTCTTATGTTGGTAGGGGGCAAATTATTGGAAAGGATTCTGAGAGACAGGATTTATGATTACTTGGAAAAGCATAATTTGATTAGAGATAGTCAGCATGGCTTTGTGAGGGGCAGATTCATGTCTCACAAGCCTTACAGAATTCTGTTGAGGATGTGACAAAACACATTGATGAAGGTAGAGCAGCGGATGTGGTGTATATGGATTTTAGCAAAGCGTTTGATAAGGTTCCACATGGTAGGCTCTTTCAGAATGTAAGGAGGAGTGGGATACAGGGAAATTTGGCTATCTGGATACAGAATTGGCTAGGCCACAGAAGACAGAGGGTGGTAGTAAGTGGAAAGCATTCAGTCTGGAGCTCAGTGCCCGTGGTATTCTGCAGGGATCTATTCTGGGACCTCTGCTCTTTGTGACTTGGATGAGGAAGTGGAATGGTAGGTTAGTAAGGTTTCTGATGTCATGAAGGTTGGTGGAGTTGTGGATAGTGTGCAGGACTGTTGTAGGTTGCAACGGGGCATTGACAGAATGCAGAGCTGGGCTGATAAGTGGCAGATGGAGTTCAACCTAGAAAAGTGTGAAGTGATTCATTTTGGAAGGATGAATTTGAATGCTGATTACAGGGTTAAAGGCAGGATTCTCAGCAGTGTGGATGAACAAGGTCCATGTCCATAGATCCCTCAAAGTTGCCATACAGGTTGATAGGGTTGTTAAGAAGGCGTATGATGTGTTGGCTTTCATTAGCAGGGGTGTTGAGTTTAAGAGCTGTGAGGTTATGCTGCAGCTTTATAGCGTCCTGGTTAGACCACACTTGGAATACTGTGTTCAGTTCTGGTTGCCTCATTATGGGAAGGATGTGGAAGCTTTAGAGAGGGTGTAGAGGAGATTTACCAGGATACTGCCTGGACTGGAGGGCATGTGTTGTGAAGAAAGGTTGAGAGAGCTAGGGGTTTTCTCATTGGATTGAAGAAGGATGAGAGGTAATTTGATAGAGGTGTGCAAGATGATGAGAAGCACCTTTAGAATGGATAGCCAGAGACCTTTTTCCCAAGGAAGAAATGGCTATCCTGAGGGGACATTATTTTAAGGTGTTTAAGGTGATCCTTCAGTGAAAGATTTAAGAGCGACCTAAGGGGCAACTTTTTCACACAGGGGGTGGTATATGGAATGAGCTGCCAGAGGAGATGGTGGAGGCTGGTACAATTGCAACTTTTAAAAGGCATCTGGACGGGTATGTGAATAAGAAGGGTTTAGAAGGATATGGGCCAAATGCTGGCAAATGGGGACTAAATTAGGTTAGGATATGTAATTGCTGGAAAAGCGCAGCAGGTCAGGCAGCATCCAAGGAGCAGGAGAATCGACGTTTTGGGCATGAGCCCTTCTTCAGGAGGGCTGAAGAAGGGCTCATGCACAAAACGTCGATTCTCCTGCTCCTTGGATGCTGCCTGACCTGCTGCGCTTTTCCAGCAACACGTTTTCAGCTCTGATCTCCAGCATCTGCAGTCCTCTCTTTCTCCCCTAGGTTATGTGACTGGCATGGATGAGTTAGACCAAAGAGTCTGTTTCCATGCTGTATGTCTGTATGACTAAATAGTACATGTGCAAAGTAAGGATGCAAATTGTGGACTGTATCTATTTCCTGAGGTATGCTTCTCTTTTTTCCCTAATTATTTACTGATGCGATCTGTGCATTGCTGGCTGCAGCAGCATTTCTTGCCTATTCCTAGTTGCCTTTGAGAAGGGGGTGTTGAGCTTCTTGGCCACCACAGTCCGTTTGCTGTAGGTTGACCCACAATGCTACCTGGAAAGGAATTCCTCGGATTTTAATCTAGCGACATTGAATTAATGATTTTTTTTCCCAAGTCAGAGATGGTGCATGGCTTGGAGGAGAACTTGCCGATAGCAATGGTCTCCTGTATTTAGATGGAAGTGATTTGTGCATTTGGATGATGCTATCTCAGGATCTTTGGTGAACTTCTGCAGTGCATCTTGTCACTTCTTCTCCCTGTGTCTGTGTGGGTTTCCTCTGGGTGCTCCAGTCCAAAGATGTGCAGGTTAGGTGAATTGGCCATGCTAAATTGCCCATAGTGTTAGATGAAGGGGTAAATGTAGGGGTATGGGTGGGTTGCGCTTCGGTGTGGACTGGTTGGGCCAAAGGGCCTGTTTCCACACTAAGTAATCTAATCTAATCTAAAGATAGCATACACTGCTATCGGTGAGCATCGGTGGTGGAGGGAGTGAATGCTTGTGAGTGTGGTGTCAATTAGACAGGCTGGTTTGTCCTGGATAGGGTCAAGCTTCTCCAGTGTTGTTGGAGCTGCACCCATCCAGGCAACAGAAGAATATTCCAACACACTCCTGACTTGTGCCTTGTAGATGGTGGACAGACTTTGGGGAGTCAGGAGGTAAGTTACTCATTGCAGGATGTGCAAACTCCACACACAGTTGCCTGAGGTGGGAATTGAACCCGGGTCTCTGGCGCTGTGAGGCAGCAGTGTTAACCACTGTGCCACCGTGCTGGTTTTAATCTGGTTAAGGATTCTTGTGACAGTTTCAGCCTTGTGTTTTACACTGATGTGCTGGGTTCCCCCATTACTGAGGATGGGAATAGTTGTGGAGCCACTTCTTCCAGGGAGTTAGTTGGACACTATCATTTTTGCAAGTACCTTTTTAGAGGGTGTGAGCTCAGAGTAGATTTTTTTTAATGTCATACCTTTTTCTGGATGTAGTGTCCAGACGTTTTGTGAATTGTCCTTAAGTGCCGCCCTCAGCTGTCCCTTGGTGGGTGGTGGGGAGTTTGGGGGGTGTGGTGTGTGTGTGTGTGGGGGGGGGTAATACCTGAAAATTCAATGGCTCACTTGCATTTTAGTTTTATTTAGTCTCCCTTGTTACAAGTGAGCTCAGGAACTCAGTGAATCTATTGAATGCAGCTATACTGTTTGCAAAGCATGTCGTTAAATCTGAGTAGCTTTACCTTGTATTTCCAAAGCCTTGTTTTGCATTTGGTAAAAGTGATTTTCATTTGTTTCCCTGCCCCTCACAGGGGGTGCCCTTGACCAGAACAACATCATCCAGACTGGCGACGAGCTGCTTCAAGTGAACTCCACCATCCTACAAGGTCTGAGCCGTTTTGAGGCTTGGAACGTCATCAAGTCCCTGCCGGATGGGTCCTGCACAGCAACAATTAGGAGGATTGGTCCAATTCCTAGCACAGCCAAAGCATCACAAGATGCTGAATAAAGCCCCTAATAGCCAACTAAGGACTTAATGTAGAGACATCTCTTCCACATAATTCAGCTAAGCTATAACGTAGATTACATACTAATATCCACAGGGATGCACTGTGACAGATGGGGTTGTTAAGCTTTTAGACTGGTTATTCTTGTGAACAGATTGAGGTGTTATCTTTATTAAGTCCTTTTATTCATCTCCAGCAAGCAGTCTTATTGTGACAAATCCAGGCTTGCTCCTTGTTCTTTATAAACACTCGCTATCCCCATATCCAATAGTGTGTGCTGGCCAAGACTTCAATCTGACAGCTCCCTCAGCTCATTACACTCCTGCATGTTTAAGTTTGTGCCCAACTTTTATTAATGCATGTAACACCAACAACTTTATGAATTGCTAATTGCCTTATCGCAGCTACACAGCCTACATGGTCAGCATCCTGCTTATGCATTAGCAGGATGCTATCCAACAAAGCAAAACGTTAATAAATACTTTGTCTACTGTTTCATACTGTCCACACGCTCCACAAAGGTGCCAATCTCCATTACAAACACAGAATGCCTACTTCTACTGCTGTACCATTCCCTGTTCCATCCTCCATTAACTAATCTAAGTAATCTAATAAAAAAAATCTAAACTAAACTTATTCAAAACTCTTCTGCCTGTACTATATTCAACATCCAGAGCACTTGTCCTCACTGACATTTTTTTTTAAAAATACCAAAGAACTATGGATGCTGGCACTCAGAAATTGCTAGGAACGTACAGCAGGTCTGGCAGTATCTATGGAAAGCGGAGTTAATGTTTTGGGTCCAGTGATGCTCCTTCAGAACAGATCTGAAATGTTAACTCCACTTTGCACAGATGCTGCCAGACTTGCTGAGATTTTCCAGCCATTTCTGATTTTCTCACTTTTTTTTTGTTACTTGAACTCAGTACCTCAAACTCAAGATGTTGATAATCTTTAAATCCCTCATGCCATCAACCCTTTCTGTCTCCATCACCTTCACCAGCTATCACTCTTCCCACAAAGTTCTCCATTCCTCTAGTCTCGTCCCACCCCACCCATTCCTGCTCCACATCCCTTCTTCAAAACCTACCACTTTCGCTTGCTTCCTCACATCCTCCTGGCAATCAAAACCCAATTTGTTTAATTCTCTGTGAAGCACCTTGAGAAAATTTTGCACATTAGATGCAAGCCAATTACAAATGTTTTTCAGCCTGCTAACCTATTTCTGAACTGAGGTAAATGGCAACATAACGAGTGAAAACTGACAATTGCAGCCAACCCTAATATAGACAAATAATTCATGGGGAAACTTTACAGCTTAATAACATTCTCCATTCTTTTCCAGGATAATGTGACAAGCCCCTAGTTAGGATTTAAAAAAAAACTCAGAAATATTGGATTGCTGAAGCAAAAAAATAGAGAAATGCTAGAAATACAGAGACCAGGCAGGAACTCTGAAGAGGAATAGGTTACTGTTTCAAAGAAAGCTCCAGTGTTAATCTGTCCTTTGCAGATGCAGATTGATCTGATTTTGTATTTCACTAATCAGAGCTCTGATGCATTAAGATTTAGATGAGTTAACCGCGGTCATAATGCAGTCCACTTTGTACTAGTTTTGCCAGTGTGTGTGTAATCGTAAGCAGCATGGTCCATCTTGCCAAGCCTCTGCTAGGGATTCGATGATTTGAGTTCTGATCTGAATTTGTACCAATCACCCAAAATAAAGACTCCAGCCTGGGTTCAAACCTGACTTTTACTGCAGTACTAAAATGAAATAATACCAAAACAAAAATGGTGCTGTCCACCTCAGTATGTCCTAAAGCATTTCACAACCAATTAAGTAATTTTGAATGGAGACAATGGCAGCCCATTCACACACAGGAAGATACCATTGCAATAATGACCAAATAATCTGATTTATGTGAGAGTCAGGGCAGAAACATTGTCAAGGGACAGCCCTTCTATACTACTTCCACGGGGTGGCTACGTGGTTAACAATACAATCCTCATAATGCCAGGGACCTGAGCTCCACTCCAGTCTCGGGTCTGTCTGAGTGGAGTTTCTATGTTCTCTCTGTCTGCTGTGGGTTTCCTCCCACAGTCCAAAGACATACAAGTTATGTTAAATTACCCACAGTGTCCATGGACATATAGGCTACATGGATTCAGTGTGGGAAATTCTGGGATTGGGCAGGTCTGGGTGTGATGCTCTTCGGAAGGTCACTGTGGAGTCGATGGGCTGAGAGGCCTGTTTCCACACTTGTTGGGATTCTGGGAAATGGTGCTATGATGGTCAGCTGAGAGGGCCTTGGCTTAACACCTGAGCCAGCTGGGCACTTTAATGACCGCCTAAATCTCTGCATTGGGTCTTAAATCTACAACCTTATGAGGTGAAAGTGCCACGACTGAACTAAGGGTCACTCGTGTAAAACACAAATATTGTTCCCATTTTTACAGCTCTGCTATTTGATCCTGTGAAAGTCAGGCAACAGAAATTAGTTTGGTGACTAAGAATGCTTGTTTGTGTATAAGACTTGAACAGTAGAAAACAAATTCTAAGAATATGCCCTGGGTGAAAATTAAAAATCAGTAGCTTGAGAATGCAGAAGGCAAATACAGATGTTACAGCAGCAAAGGCTATCATTGGGCTGTGATCTTCTCCCAATCTTTCCCAAAATAAAATTCTATCCTTTGTGATTGAAGAGCAATAAGGAGTGTGGCATTATTCAAATGCAGCCTCATTATTCCCTGATATCTGTGCCAAGAACCAACATAGAAAAATAAAGCTTACAATCCATTCCATTGGAGCCATCATAAAATATTTTTAAAATATCAATGGAACCTGTGAGAGATCCACAGATCAATCAACTTACTAGTTAGTGAAAATTTTAAACTAAAGGGAAGCTGTTTAAACCTTGTCGAATCATTGTTTAGCTGTCTTCATTCACTAGATTCATAGAAGGTTCATACGAACAACAGTACACGATTCAGTAGCTTGTCTGTTCTGGTGTTAAATAAGATAATCATCCACATTTTAATCTCCATTTATCCATGTCAATTCTGTAACCTTTAATATGTTTGAGAAACATTTATCTCAAATCTGAAACTTTCCATTGACTTAATCGCAAGTGTTTTGACAGAATGTGCTGGCTCTCCGCTGCTCTTGTGTGTGACATCACCATTGGATGGCCTGGCTCTAGTTTTGAGGACACGACCATTTGTAAGATTCCTTGAAAACTTGATAGGGCAGATGTGGAAACATTTCACCTTGTGAGACAGTCTAGGACCAAGGGGGTATAATCACAGAGTAAGGGAGCAGACATTTCAGGCAGAGGAAGAACTTTTTTTGTCAGAGGATTATGAATCCATGGAATTCTTTACAATAAGAGGATGTTGCAGTTGGCTATTATATATTCAATGTTGAATTAGATAGATTTTTAACCAGTAAATAAATGAAGGGTTATAGTAGAAAGAGAGATAAGGGGAGGTGAGGATTATCTGATCAGCTTCACTGATTGAATGGTGGAGCAGACTCAATGGGCTGAATGGTCTATCTTTATTCCTATCTCTCATGAACACCCCCTCCGGAGAAAATAGTTGCTATCTACACTATCAAATTGTTTTAATCATTTGAATCACTCCAGTTGGATCCTCTCTTGTCTTGAATATGGAAGACCATGCAACATATGATTTAATTATGTTCAGCCTCATTATTGTTCTGGTGAATCTGTACTGAACCCCCACTAAAGTCATGATGCACTGCCCAATACAAAACATAGCTGAAAGCTCTAATCTTACCTCAGTTAAGTTGTATAAACGTTTTCACCCCTTTACAGTGTAGTTCAATAATCAATGTTTTCCAAATTAATTTTTGGTCACACATACCAAGCTTTTAGTGATTTATCTCGAACATGTAAATCTCTGTCCTCTTCCACTGTGTAGCATTTCTCTTTTGCCTTCTCTTGTGGCTTTTCCTATGTTCCACGGAGAACCAACACACTGGATGATCACATCACCTCACCTCAGCAAGCAACTTCAGCTTTACCAGGTAGTTAATTGTTTCTCATTTACCTGGATTGGGAACCAGCAGTAATATATGCTGGCCTGTCTTCTGTTGCAGTCAGCAGGTCTTGCAGCTGGGACTCAAACCTAGAGCCTTCCAGCAAAGACAGAAATGCCAGCTGTGGTGCACAACTTCCCAGTTCCGAGTTTCTCACTGTTGGAGAATATTTTCTTAGTTCCAAATGGGTGGACTTTACACTTCCCCTCAGTGAGCTTCAATGTTCCATTGCAACCTTTTATTCTCAGCTAAATTAAGTATCAAATGTAGTTGCAAGTTCATCCAAGTCATTTCTAGAGAGGTATAGGAGGAAAGCATTGCTGGTCACATTGGCAGGGGTAGCATAATCAGCTGACTACAATTCTATGCACTCTTATGTGTAAGGATTTTAAATAAAACCTATCGAATGTTTTCTGAAAAGCTACAACAGTCTTGAATATATAATGACCAACTACAACAGCCCTCTTATGGTAAAGAATCCCATGGATTCATAATCCTCTGACTACTATATTAGTTTCCTTCCCCGAAATCAGAGGATCCAAAGCCTGGAATCCCTTTAATGGCAGTTCTTTCAAGCGGTCAGAGTTTCATTAAACCTCCTCCAGGTCAATGAAGGCCTTACTAGCGACATCTACACCCTATGAATAAATAAATACAATTTTAAACAATTCAATTACGTTTATTAGATGGAGGTGCTTAGACAGAAGGGGGAAGGGGGCAGGGGGGAAAGAGAGAACATGACCAAAGTTTCTTATTGACCTTCATTAACCCATAATGGAGGCCTGTCTGTTGTCACACTCATGACTTTCTCCATTACTTGTTTGGAATTAATTATATTAGCCTAAAATTCCTCCCTTTGATTTATTCCTACTTTGCTTCATAAGCCTGGATCTTTACTCTCATCCTCCATACCAAAGACAAAAGGCCAAAAGCTGATTGGAAAGTGGTTTAATTTTCTTAAGTAGATCATTTTTACTTTTGGCATCGGTAAAAAAAAGTGTATTTGAACTTTAAAATGTACAATGTTTGCTGTAATAAGGATACCATTGTAAGAAAGGCCAGATTTCAGATCAAGCAATTAATACAGCTTACCATCACATAATTCCTGTCATACTGAAGCAGCAACTTAGAGTTAACATTAGTTCAACTAATTCCTTCCTTCCAATATTCTGTACATTTCAAATTGCACAGCAGACATCAAATGCATGTGTTTGAAAGTTTTTCTTGAACATGGTGTCCAAACTGTATGCTGACACCAACAGGATTATCAATCGTTGCAATCAGTAGTCAGTTTGAAAACACTGAGGAGGGATTTTTTTTTAATGCATCGTTCCAGCATGAATTGCTAAGCACACAGTAACAGGGACAACAATTTCTTCAATTTGTGAAGCTATGAAAAGAGATTCTTTCAAATAAATAAGCAATTTACCAATAATACAAAATCCAACATCATAACCCATTTAAAAAGTGCAAGTAAAAACAAAGTCCAATTTCAGATCACAATTGTATACTAAAATGCCTCCGACCCCAAAATAATTAAATTAATGCTTTTACATAAACATACAGTATAGTTAATGAGCTGTGCAAGCATCATATCATTTGGCTGAACTGCATACACAGAACTAATGCCCATTTTAAACTCTAGTGCAAGTTTTAGGTTCCCTTCTTCAATTAAAAGATTGAATTTAAAATTCAACCAAGTTCTGTATACTTGGAATGTGTCACAAACAGATTCCCCATCCCTTAGGAAACAATAGCAGTTTAAGGGATGGGGTTTATTAACTTAAAAGACAAACAATTGAAGTAAACATAAAACACCAGGACTTAGCACTTGAGAGATGCAAGACTTTAAAACATTCGTTCAAGTGGAGAGTATCTTGCAGGGAACATGTTTCCACATATACAATAATATTATTTTTACCATTTACATGCAAAGTAGCAATTACTGAAAAGCATGTTGTTTGAAGAGGTGAATGTGTTCCATAGTGTCCTTACAGCATTGTCCTTCTCTGAAGACACCACTATTGGGCATTTGCCAAGGTGGTTATCAAGTATTAAATATTCTAAGTTCACACTTCGGCCAAGTTTGGAACAGGAGTACTATTACATTTTGAAGGGGCTACTGCAATTGTCTGGCTCAACCCTACCTTTTCAACACCAATTATGACTGTTATGGAGCTTTATGAAGAGAATGTTGCTGGCACTGCGACTTTGAAAAAAGTTACAGGTCAAACTTTGAAAATGTTTTTATAATGACAGGACATTTGGAAGGACATGCTGTACTCCAATGGCAGTAATACTTTGCTCTAATTGATCCCTCATGTTTTACCACTTGGCACAAATTAGGGGCGTGATTCACTGAACATTCATTTGTGTTCTAAACAATTAGAAAAATGCAAATATATATTACTTGTTGTTGGGCAGATGATTGATTTTAGTTTAGGACTAAAACTCAGTACATGAAGAAATTTTCTACCAGATATCCAATTCATAAAACATACTTGAAAGCTTCTATTTTAAACAGAATGTTTTTTTAAAAAATCTATTATCAATACCAATGCGTACAAGTATTCCCTTTTAAACATTCACTATGCAGCTTGAAATTACTTCATTTCCTTTTCACTGACCTGTTTTGTTCCTAAGATAACTGAAGAAACGTTTACATTTTTAAAGAGCAGAAAAATAAGTGCAAAATACCATTCAAATCAAAATGGAGTAACAGTGTTTAGTGCAATGGAACTAAACCAGAGGTTTCTGGGCAAAAGTATGGAAAAGACAAACATGGAGAATAAAATCGGGCGATTCATCAAGCTTTAAAAATCTTCACGGCTTTTGTCAGATTGCTGTAAAACTCAACCATACTAGATGGAAAGAAAGAGTCCAACACTGATTGTGGGAGATACCCACCAAGGTCAGTCTGAAAGAACATAGTCAATTGAGTCTTCTGTGGTTCTCTAAAAACAAAACACATACACACGAATTAATCTGAATACATTTGCTAGCAACCAGCAACGTTCCCCGCTCCCGCCCCCAAGTAGGTTAATTTCAAAACTTTTATCTGCCCTATAATCACTCAAGTTGAATTGATTGTTAACCTTCAACTGTACCAAAGACAGGGAATAAATTTTCCACATCCGCTTCTGATAATTTACAATTTTATGTAGTGAATATCCTGTTCCAAGTTGGTTTGGATAGAAATTCAAGTCATTGTTTCCTTGAATCTAAATAATGGCAGGTTTGAAGCTACTTCAACTAACTTTGTGTTGACGAAAGTTAAAAATCACACAGCCCCAGTCCAACAGGTTTATTTGAAAGCACTGTTGGACTATAACCTGGTGTTGTGTGACTTTTAACTTTGTCCACCCCAGTCCAACACCAGCACCTCCGCATCACAACTTTGGGTTGGTATAACTAGGCCAAATAACCTCTTATCTGCCATGCACTGCAAAATGGGTGGGATTGGTTAATCAAAAACAGCAGTTATCCAACAGTTCTGCATTTCCAACAACCGAAAAACTCCTATATGATCTCACGATGACATCTTATTTGTTGAAGTCTTGTAAGTGGCAGAATGCAATTCTCAGGAGTGGTAGGAAGGGCGCAGTATGTGAGAGGCTGAGAACAAAGTGAAGGAAGAACAAAGATGTTCAGAAAACAACTCTGACAATCTCGAGAGGTTGTGTGGGAGTGAGACTGATGGGGAATAAGAGTTAACACCAGCTTCTGAGGGATGAGACACCTCCACTGAAAGCAGGCCAAACAGAAATCTCAGTTCCTACAGCGTCCCAGTCAGCAGAATGCTAGATAACAGTAATCTTGCTACAGTTGGTAAACACAGCAAGATGACAATGCACTCACACTATGATGTACTTATTTGATTTTAGTAAGAATCTGTAATCATATGACATGAATCACAATAAAGGAAAACTCTCGTACAAAGTTAAGTTCACACACACTAATTAGAAAAACCTGTACTAAATGGAAAGTCAACATGTGTATACACAACAAAATCTGTTGATTTATGGACAATTTTTTTATTTCCATTATTTGCGTGTAGTGGAACTCATGCGTAACAATGGTGACAAAAGCAGAAACACAGATTTAGTTCCTGATTTCATTGAAGAACTGCTACAGCTATACACACACCACATTGCCTTCATATGCTGGAGCACTAACTGGGCCTCAGGTGACCTGCTGTTTCTGCGGGAGTTTGGGGGACAGCACTTTAGTGAAGAGGACAGTCAGCACTGAGTAACTGAGTTCACTCTGGCCCACGGATTCTGCTATGGGGCCCTAAATTCACCACTGATCAAGTTAGGGAAGTCGTGGGCTGGTTGCCTTCTTTGAAGCCTCTCCTAACACCCTCTTCCAGTTCATTGAGGTATATGCTCCAGCTCTGAAGGGCCAACACTGGGTCATCTTGCAGCTGCTAACACAGATTCTGATGGTGCTCGGCCAGTCACAGAGCCATACAGCATAGAAACAAACCCTTCGGCCTAACCAGTCCATGCTGATCATAACCCCAAACTAAACTTGTCCCATCTGTCTGCACTTGACTCATATCCCTCCAAACATCTCTTATTCACAGACTTATCAAAATGTCTTTTAAACATCATAACTGTACCCACACCCACCACTTCCTCTGGAAGTTAATTTCACACACAAACAGTGTTTTAAAAAAATTGCCCCTCACGTCTTTTTTCAATCTTTTTCCTTGCACCTTTAAAATATGTCCTCTGGTCTTGAAATCCTCCACCATCGGGAAAAGACACCTATCATTCACTTCAGCTGTATCCCTCAGGGTTTAATTGGCAAAGGGATGTATGTCAGAATGGATGAGCAAAGCCATCACCTTCAATTACAAGAATCGGGGATAAAAGGGAGGATATCACTATGTGGTAGCTCATTTCTATGCTGAAAGTGGACTAACAACCTCTGCCCAAGGTCACTGCCTAATGAATTAAGTGTGCTTTGAAATGGGTAATCCACCCTGACTTGAGGTGTACCCAGTAGGAAGGTTTTCAGTGGCGACATACTACTTAGGGATTGCCTATGCACATGATATGGGGTGGACGACTGCCTCATTAGCCTGGACTAGAGGAATGCGTTTCACAGAATACTGCAAACGTGCAGGAGGGTGGTGCTCTCCAAAATGGGTTGTGGAGAGAGATTCTGAAATTGGATTCAAGTAATCTACACAAAGCACTTTCACTCCACAAGTTGGAATCAGAAAGCTTACAGATCAAATCTAGAGTCATTTGAGGTTGACTTATGTGTCACGTCAACCTTTTTTCTGTGTCCATCAGGAAAGATACTAGTACAAAAAAAGCTAATGATCCCAAAATATATGTTGGCAGGTCAAAATACCTGCCCCATGCATAGCCAACATTGATGCACTCTCCTCACTGACTGATGAGCATCTGCAATCTGTTTGAACCAGTTCCACATAGAGCAATGATAAACAATAGATCATTTGCTTTTATTGATGTTAATTGAAGGATAAATATTGGCCCAGACAACAGTGAACATCCACCAGTTTTTCTTCAAAATACTGCCTTAGTATCTTTTACATCTGAGACTGCAGCAGTCAAACCTCAGTTTCATGTCTCACCTGAACAGTGGCACCTCTGACACTGCAATATTCCCTTACTGCACTCAAGCCGAGATTCACATCACCAAGTCCCTGGACTGGGGTATGTACTCGTGATCTTCCATCTCAGGCTAAAGTGAGCTACAATTAACCCTGTACAATAGCTGACCAAAAAGCAGATTGAGATAGTTAAAAGGACTCTTACCCTGCAATGGGAGCACAGAAACATCCACAGGGATGGTTAAACCCTCTCACATAGTGAGGTTTAGGGGGACAGTTAGGGTGCTCCACATGAGTAGCTGCAAAGAAATAAGAAGAATTGTTGTTACTTCCAACTACAATAGCACCAAACTGTTAAACCGCAAAGGAAACCTTACATTCTGGTTTCAGATTGTGTGTAGAGTTCCCGCCACTACCCTCAGCACCAAATTCCATCACCATTGCTTCATTAAAGTCATGCCACACTTGGGGAAACATTAATTTCCTAGACTCCATAATGTTTAAATTACCACAGCTGGCACAGGTTAGCACAAATACTTCTTTTAAACAAAAAAGTAGCAGAGGCACATTTCTACACACAAGCCCATGACCCTAAACACTGTCTGCAGACTGTCTGGTGATGTTACAGCTAAATGACTGCCTGCCTATCTCTATAACAGTTACTGCATCTTAAGAAATTCTACTTCTGCCCCCAGGAATTGATTTTTATTCTGCTCCAGGAGAAATTAGTTAGATAGTTGGTGCATATCTGTTAAGGGATTAAGGTTGATATCGTTTTGAAGTTCAAAATAGTATTGCAATTGGTGGTGAAATTATTGAAACATCTAAAAACGTTAATATAATTGAATAAAATAATTAAGTAGAACACATTAACAATGGCAGAATGGATGACATGTTGCACCTGGGATGTAAGATTCTGGATGCCAGTTTGATCCATAGTAAAACATATCTGCAGCAAGAACTGCAAGTCCAAGCAGCTCTGGCTCAGAGTTCATGAATGGGAAGCTGAATTTTAGACACCCAGGCATTAGGGAGAGGTTACCTGGATTAATTGTACCAGGAGGCAGTCACACATTTCAGAAATGGATCATCTAATTTGGTCAGTGCCCAGAGAGGGTATGACTGTGACTGAGGCAGGTAAGAGGGTCCAGAAGGCAGGAGCGCAACACCGGGTTCATTGAGCTTGTCGGATCAAGGCTGAAGGTTCCAAGGTGAATGAACAAACTGAGCATGGCACTGTGACACAGGAAGTCATCCAATTCAGGGAGCAAACAGGAACATAGTGGCAGCATGGGACAGGTACTGAAAGGGATTGACACATCTCCACAGCAAGTATCAATGACATGGGCAAGACAAAAAAGGAAGTCCTGCATATTCAATATGAGGAGAAGCCCCAATTGTCAATCTCTGTATTATCACCTGAACCATATTAAAACTAGCATCAAGCAAAGAGTATTAGGGAGATGAATAAATGGCTACAAAGACTGGTATGAGAGAAATGGCTTCCCATTTGAGGGACACTGGCACCAGCATTGAGGAAAATGAGATATGTATTCAAAAACAGAAATTGCTGAAGAAATTTACCAGGTTTGGTGGCATCTACAGAGAAAAAACAGAGTTGATGTTTCAAGTCCAGTGTCCCATCTTCAGAACAAATAGTGGCTATCACTCTGTTAACTCTGCTTTCTTGCCACAGACTCTTTTTAAAAATTAAGGAAAATTATGAGGGCGTGAAAACAAAGCTAGCTAACTAAATTGGCAAATTAGGTTAAAAGATGGATAAATAGAGATGTAGAGACAGATACTTGAGGGGATATTTCAGAAGACATAAAAGATACATTCCAACTCGGAAGATTAAAAATAGCACCAAACTTGAAAGAAAAAACATACAATTGTGCAAAGCCAGATGGTACACAAGACTGGATAGAATATAAAAACCAAAAGAATGACCAGAAAACATGGACGGAACAGAGTATAAAAGCTAGCCAGAAATACAAAAACAAAAGGAAGAGTTCCCATAATATTTTGAGTTAATAAAGTGAGCATTGATTCATTAGAAAGCAAGTCTAGAAAATTAACAATGGAAAATAAAGAGATGGCAGATAAAGGTAGTTTGCATCAGTCTTCGTTATAGGAGATACAAGTAACATCCCTAAAGCTGTGATAAATCAGGAAATAGAAGTGAGAGGGGAACTCAGGAAAAAATCAATTACCAACTAAGCATGTCAGATAAAATGTTGGGGGTTGCACATGGACAAATGCCTGGATGCTTAGGGACTACATCACAGATCCTTAAAGGATGTGGGGAGTGAAAAAGTTAATGCTTTGGTTTTAATTTTTCAAAACTCAATTTACGGAAGGTGACATTAGATTGGGAGATCATAAATATAATTCCTTTATTGAAAAGGAAGGAGACCGAAACAGGAAACTACAAGCTAGTCATCTTAGCATGCGTCATAGGGAAAATGTTAGAAGCTGTAAAGGCACTCAAATAAACTCAAGGTAAATCAGGTAGACTCAACATTTTTGTGAAAGGAAGGTCATGTTTGAACGATCTATTAGAGTTTGAGTAGATAATACATGCTGTGGACAAAGAAGAACCTGTGGATGAACTACTTAAAATTTTCAGAAGACATTTAATACAGTATCACACCAAAGGTTATAAATCTGAAAACAAAAGCTCATGATGTAGGGGCAGCATATTGACATGGATAGAAGACTGGCTGGCTAACAGGAAGGGGAGAGACATAAATTGGTCTTTTTCTGATTGGCATGATGTAGTGATGAGTGACATGCTACAGAGATCACTGCCAAGACCACAACTGCTTACAATTTACAGAAATGATGTAGATGAAAGGAAGGAAGGTATGATAACCAAACTTGCTGATGGCACAAGGATAAAGTAGAAAAGTGAGTTTTGAAAATGTCATAGGGCACTGCAAAGTGATATAGATAGGTTAAGTGAGAGGGCAAAAATGTGGAAAACAGAGTACAATGTGGGAAAATGTGAAAATTTCTATTTTGGCAGGATGATTAAAAAGAAGTGTTTTTTCTAATTGGTAAGAGATAGTAGAGCCCTGAATTGTAGAGGGAAATCTAAGGGTCCTAGTGCATCATAAAATGTGATAAGATTCAGGTGCAAGGAACTGGAAAGGCTAATAGAATGACTATTAATTTCAAGTCGAATTAAATACAGAAGTAGGGAGGTCATGATTCAGCTATACAGGCCATTGGTAAAACCACATCTGCAATTTGGTCACATTATTTAAGGAAGGTTTTTAATGTATTGGAAGCAGTTCAGAGAAGGCTCACCAGACTAATAACTGGAACAAGTGGTTTCTTGATGAAAGTCTGGATAGGCTAGTCTTGTATCAACTGGAGTTTGGGAGAGCAAATGGCAACTTGACTGAAACATATACATCCTTGAGGGAGACTTAGCAGGGTAAGTGTGGAGAGGATGCTTCCTCTTCTGAGAAATTCTTCAAGAAGGAGGAGTCACCATTTACAAAACATGGGTTATCCACTTAAAACAAATTGGGCAAATGCTGTTTGGGTTTTTGGACAAGGTGCAGAAGCAGTGTTCTTGAATATTTTTGAGGTGCAGATAGATTTTCTTAAACAAGGGGATGAAAGGTTATTGAGAGAGAGGAGAGAAAGTGGTTGTGAAGTTACAATCACATCAGCCGCAAACTTATTGAACAGTTGAATATGCTTAATGGGCTGAATGGCCCACTCCTGACAGCTGTTTGTACAGCTGCACATCTGAGTAGATCAAAGCTGCACACCATATTCAAAATGCGATTTTCCCCAATGCCCTGTATAACTGAATCAGTATTTCCTTATCTTTAGGTTCAATTCATTTCCTAATAAAGGATAGCAAATCAATTAATCTTAATTACTTCTGTACTGACTACTAACTGATTGTGACTCAGGCACTAGGACATCTAGATGCTTCTGCACCTTGGAATTCTACAAAATTCTCCATTTAAGGAATATTGTTTTTTAATTCTTACCAAAGTGTATGACTTCATATTTTACCACCTTATACTCCAATTACTAGATTTTTGCCCACTCAGTGGATCTACATTGGTCTGCAACCTCTATGTCCTTTTCATGACTTACTTTTTGACCTTTGTGTCTTCTGCAAATTTAGCTTTTACTGCCCTTATTAGGGGACATTGACCTAAATTGAGGTCCTCAGCACAAACCCTTACGGGGATTGGCTTCTTCCTGCCAATCAGAAAAAAACTCAATTATGCAGACTGTTCTCTGCCAGCCAATCAACTACCTACACTTGGGTGTCACTCGCTATACCATGTGCTCCTACTTTTTAAGGTATCTAGTCAAATGCTTTCTGGAAATCCAGAAACAGTATGTCAATGGGTTCCCCTTTCTAAAGCGCGCACTCTCATTCCAACAACTCCAAAAAAAACGATTTCTCTTTCACAAACCCTGCAGACTTTTCTAGAAAGCAGTGTGTTTTCTAAGTACACAGTTATGACCTCCTTAATGAATGACTTTAACATTTTCCCCACAACAGATGACAAGCAAACTGGTCAAAAGTTCCGAATTTTCTCCATCCTTCCCTTTTTGAATTGAGGGGATTAGATTTGCTACTTTTCCAGTATGGTGGAATCTTTCTAGGCTGTACGGACTTTTGAGAAATTAAACCAACACATCCACTAACTCATTAGCCACCTCTTGGGAGACTCTAGGATAAAGTCCATCACTGGAAACTTGTCAGCCTGCAGTTACAACAGGCTTAATTGAATTTTCCAGAACAGTCTCAGGAGTTTTGGGTGGACTCATCTCACCACTGCATATTTTAAGCGCTAATGTGCATTCTAGTTACCATTTGAGGATATCGTCCCATTTTCATACTGTTTGATTAAAATTACATCCACAAAATCCCTCGGAGAGATCAAGCCCACAGCCGCTGATGGTGTAACAGTCCTGCAGACAGACACAGTCTAGAGGGAAAGACAGTACAAACAATCTTAACACAAACCATTGAGCCATTTCTTCCATCAGCCATTTCTGGTGTGTAACTATAGAAAACAAAAATGACAAATGTGTTTTGCATATTTCCAGACGAAACTTCAAGAGGACACCATTCTTCTGAAAACAACTCTTAACTGCTATCGCTTTTATAGGGGACTTATGATAAAAAAAAAGTCTGCCATTTTCAAAGTAGAAATTGTTATTAATGGCTAATACCACTTATAAGCATGTTAATTTTATTCTTTTTAAATACACTCATGAGATGTAGGCATTGCTGGCTGGGTCAGCATTTAATGCCCAGCCCTGGGTGATGAGATGCCATCTGGAACTGCAACAGTTTGGTGTAGGTACACCCACAATGCCATTAGGGTGGGAACTTGAGGACTGGCCTCAGCTATGTTGGAGTGGACTTCTGGTCATGATCCTTAATAGCTGGCTTTGGCATTCCTCTTAAGCAAACCCAGATACTTACAATTACTGGTACGATGTACAAAACCCAGCCCTGTCAGGTCAGAGATCATATGGATTTTTCCCAGATTCTGATCAGGTAATCAATAAAATCAGGCAAGGCACCAATTTTGCCTGTAATAAGTCTGCATTTTCCACTATTTTTATGCTTTGCTCTCCTGGGTAGATCTCTGCATATGTGGCCACCAGCATTGCAAATCAGCATCCCTTTGTGATGCCTGGACATTGTTTGGACGTGAGACAACAAACCATCATAGGCACAGACAATGACAACAAGCCCTGCTGCCATTGAAAATAGGCTCCACAAATCACAGCTGCAAAGGATAGCGAAAGGGCCAAGACTTAATTTATTCTGGGCTGCAAAATTGGAAAGGCCTCAGAATTTGAGCTACAAAAGGATCAAATTTAAAAGTAGTCCAGAGTCGGCATAAGAAATTAAACATTTAATTGGACTAGGATTCCATGATTAAACTACAAATTTCAGCAGGCAGATTTATGAAAGTCTTTGCCAGTGATACTTATTTTTTAAAGAAAAGTGTTTTTAAGCCATGAAAGAAAAAATGTGCAATCTACAACTTGGCTTCAGCAGGCAGGAAAACCACCAAGGAAGTTGGGCATCCCTGATTTTGCATGTTATAAAGGCAAAAAGAAAACTGGGATAGATGGCAAGGAGGGATAAAATGGGATAATTATGAGGGAGACATGGGAAGAATGAAATTGCATGGAGATTTAATGAAGCATTGTTGCAATAAACACAGAAGTTGTCGCTACAAATGACTTAAGTTAGTTTTATCTGACCTATATGTAAAGGATTTAAAAGAAAGTTCCTTAAGTGGGGAAAAAGTTAATAATTTGTATGAAGTATATGATTTTTAGAGCTTTTGACAATGTACATTCTGTGGTGCTTTTGCACCAATTTGGTGGATGTATTAGCTAAATACATCATTAAATGTACAGCAATGATATGCGGGGTTTGAAAGTAGTAAAGAATGTGTGTGTGGGGAGCTGGAGAGGCTTGGTAATGAGTAGCCGTGGAAGGGTGAGAGTGTGTTTGTGGAAAGGAGCAGAGACTTGTATTTCTAGGCACCTTTCATAGGTGCAGGACAGCCAAAAGAACTTTTAATTAAAGTCAGTGTTGTCGTTACAAAGTAAACATTCACGGACAATATGGTGTGCAAACTCCGATAGCCAGTACTTCATTACAGATAATCAGACAATCTGTTTTATTGATACTGATGTTCAAAAAACAAATGAATTGAACATTTGAGGATACTGAGAACTACTGATCTAAGTATTTGGAGGGACTAGAAAGGTGGCTACTTAGGAGAGAGGTCTGGAGAACTGAAAGTTCAGGTTGGTGGTGCGAGGAGTGAGTATTTAAGGAGGAACCAAAGGATATAGGAGATAGTGAGAGTCCAATCCTGGCCACAGTGACTAGCTGAGACTCTTGAGAGTGTGTAGAATAGGAAAGGAACAATTCTGGCAATTTGAAATGTGCGCATGCGCAAGGATCAATTTAGAAAGGGGAGAACAACAAAAAGAACCATTGAGCCAACCGAAAACAGATTAATAAAAAGATGGAAAAGGGAACACAAATAAGAAAGAAAGAAATGAAGAGGAAAAGATGGCTCAGGTTGTAAAGAGGATAGCTCGACTAGTGGTCTATGGAATACAAAGAGGAAGAAAAGAACACTCCTATTGGGAACAAAGGAACGAAGGCTTATCTTAAGATTAGAAAGAAGGGTGCAGTGAGCTGGGCCGAGGCAGAAGTATCACTTAATTACATTAACGGCAAATTGTGATTAAAGGTGGCAATTCAGCAAGGTTGAGGTTGGAACATGGTACAAACAAGCAAAAGCATGAGACCTTAAAGTGAAGAGTACAGTTTTGATTAAGATAGCAAGGACACTGAAGAAAGCCAAAGCAAACTGCCATGACACCATCAGAATGAGCGACCTCAGAAGGGGACAGCAGCAAAAACTGGAACCAGCCAGATATTACAATGAGGATACTGCTGCTCTGTAGCCCATGAGGTTGGTGTAGGCTTCGAGGTGTTGGTCATCAAACACACTGTTCCTCAGTTGACACAAAGGCTACACTAAACAAAGATGATGTTGAATTTCATTGTCAATACCCGCCTTTGTTGAGGCTCCCAAGGTATGGGAATTGATCCATACCATCTAGTGGCTCACTGTGAGCCTGCATTATGGAACAAGAGCAGGCTGGTAGAGGAACTTTGCCTTCTGACTCCTTAGCCTCAGGCCTTTTCTTTCATGTGCTTCCACAAATACTCGTCAATAGTTTGGAGCTCAGTCAAAGTATCGGCACATGCAAGGCAGGCTTAGAGTGCATACAGTAAAAAGAAAATGCAAAAGCAGAGAACACAGAAGAAACATTGCTGAAGGCACACATGGAGCAACCATGTTATAGGGATATTGAAACATTCCCGCATACCAATAGGGTCTGAAAAATGCGAAAGAACAGAGGATAGACAGCAAATCCACCAGCATGAACTTGAAAGCCAATGCCCTTTCAGGGTCTAAACTTTTTAAAGAAAGAATGCAGCTACTCATCATAGAGCAAGCAGTTGCTGAATAGGTTATATCGCAGTGAAAATACTGACAGCAGGGGTTGCATAGAGTTAATATCTTGGGCTTACCTGAAGATGTCCAGAAAGATCCTGCAAAGAGACAGAAAGTGCTCAAAGATCAGCTGTAACACTTAATTGTGGAATTAATTGCCCTACCAGATACACAGTCATAGGAAGTAACAGATCAATATGACAAATGCAACTTTTCAAAACTGAACTGTTAAAATGAATAATGGAGTTAGTGATTGCACTACACTATTCAAAGTGTTCCAAAAAGACCTTTTTGACTCAGTATTGACTCACTGCTAGTAAATAGCAGAAAGTAAGTATTAGTTGCAGCCAACAGTCCTAACACTTTAGCAAGATCACAAAAAGCAAGCCAGCTGAGTTTCAAGCGTAGTAGTCTATCACATCCTCCACAAAATTGTCCTGCATTTAAACATCCGTGCAAGACATACAGTACAGAAGGACACAGGGCCTCAATATGCAATAAATCTGACTTCAAAGCTGCAGCCAGAGTCGACAACTGGGCACAACTAAATAAAAGACAGGCAGAGCAGCAAGTGAAAATCAGCAAGGACTGCCCCAGAGACCTACATGAACTAAAGCTGATGTACGAAGCTCAAAGAAAGACTGGACAGAGTCAAGACAAAGTGTGGAACGGTTTCCAAAGAGAGGATGAAAAGCTTGTCGCATTCTTGATGCCACCTGCACAAGTCCAATATAATTTCTCAAAAGAAAACAGGTACAACTGCACAAAACTGGCATGGGAGCTAGTGCAGCACTCCGACCACTCCAAATCCTGAAAGACATGTACCTGGATAACTGGAACTCAATGGTGCAACTGACAATCCTTACATGAATCGCATACGATGGATCACCCAAAGGTACACACCACCACATCGGTGCACTACAGTATTCAAATCACAAATAATTTACCTGATTGATACAAACAGATCAGCACTAGCAGGATTACCAACATGAATGGGTCTCAACGTTGTCACTATCCATGAGATCACCAAGATACCCATGGCAGCAGAACAGACCAAGAATACTTGCATTGAGTCAGTTCAGTAACGTCAATAGTTGTATGCAGCCAGGTTCAACTGTGTGAAACTTCTTAACATTGAACCAAAGGGAATACCATATCACATCGCGGTGAAGATGCAATTCTGTCAAACCACTTTCCCAGGAAATGCAGCATACACAGACAGAAAAAGCCCAAATGCAATCCATCGTATGCAGCACCACACAGCCGGGGCATTTTAATGACAAGCATACTAAAGGAGAACGTGTGCAACAGGACACGTCAGGGCCCAAGTTGTCTAAATCGCTCCCTGAAGAGATGCCCACTTAATATTTCAATACGAAAGGAACTGAATCCCAAATTCACAGGAGTTAAATTCTTCTCCAAGTGAGATGCCAAATGTGAATCATGATCCGTACATGTAGCTGCGGACTCTCCCGAAGGTAGTCGCTTCCTACTACCACTTGGAAAATACTGATTTCACAGACCACCTTTTCCTGGGGATGCCTGCTTCATTGAAAGGGTTGGGATCATACATCATTCAAGATGGGAAACCAACTGTGTTTAGATCCAAATGTTCTTCTAAAGCAGCAACAAATTACTCCAGCGTAGAATACAAGATACTTACTTTTGTATTTGGGATCACAAGATTCCATGTTTAGCTATTCATTGAGCAGTCAATGCAGAAGCAAATCATAAACCCTCCAGATGATTTGGCAGAAAGCACTGGCAAAAGTGTTATTCTAACTACCATGAATTCTAGCTAAAATGCAGGGGACGTCTTCAAAATCTACAACAAACCTGATACCAAAATGGTAATGTCTGAAATGCTGAATAGGTGGCCAAATCCAAACAAGGTCTAAGATCTGGATATAAGTGTGCTTGCTGAGCTGGAAGGTTTGTTTTCAGACGTTTCATCACCACGATAGGTAACATCAGAGAGTGCCTCCGGTGAAGCACTGGTGGTATGGCCCGCTTTTTATTTACGTGTTTAGATTTCCTTGGGTTGGTGATGTCATTTCCTGTTCTCTCTCTTAGGGGGTGGTAAATGGGATCCAAGTCAATGCATTTGTAGATAGAGTTCTGATTGGAATGCCATGCTTCTATCAATTCTCGTTCGTGTCTCTGTTGGCTTGTCCTAGGTTGGATGTGTTGTCCTTCCTCATCTGTATAAGAAGGTACTAGTGAGAGTAGTTCATGTCTTTGTGTGACTAGTTGACATTCATGTATCCTGGTGGCTAGTTTTCTGCCTGTTTGTCTAATGTAGTGTTTGTTACAGTTCTTGCAAGATATTTTGTAAATAACATTAGTTTTGCTTGTTATATTTACCTTGCAAGAACAGTAACAAACACTACATTGAATAAACAGGCAGAAAACTAGGATACATGAACACCAACTTGCCACAAAACGACATGACCCTCTCTCACTAGTACCTTTACATACAGATGAGGAAGGACACCACTTCGACTAGGACAACACATCCATCCTCGGTCAAGCCAAACAGAAGAGTAAAAAATGAGGTCTGCAGATGCTGGAGATCACAGCTGCAAATGTGTTGCTGGTCAAAGCACAGCAGGTTAGGCAGCATCTCAGGAATAGAGAATTCGACGTTTCGAGCACAAGCCCTTCATCAGGAATAAGAGAGAGAGAGCCAAGCCGGCTGAGATAAAAGGTAGGGAGGAGGGACTAGGGGGAGGGGCGATGGAGGTGGGATAGGTGGAAGGAGGTCAAGGTGAGGGTGATAGGCCGGAGTGGGGTGGGGGCGGAGAGGTCAGGAAGAGGATTGCAGGTTAGGAGGGCGGTGCTGAGTTGAGGGAACCGACTGAGACAAGGTGGGGGGAGGGGAAATGAGGAAGCTGGAGAAATCTGAATTCATACCTTGTGGTTGGAGGGTTCCCAGGCGGAAGATGAGGCGCTCCTCCTCCAGCCGTCGTGTAGTTGTGTTCTGCCGGTGGAGGAGTCCAAGGACCTGCATGTCCTCGGTGGAGTGGGAGGGGGAGTTAAAGTGTTGAGCCACGGGGTAATTGGGTTGGTTGGTTCGGGCGGCCCAGAGGTGTTCTCTGAAGCGTTCCGCAAGTAAGCGGCCTGTCTCACCAATATAGAGGAGGCCACATCGGGTGCAGCGGATGCAATAGATGATGTGTGTGGAGGTACAGGTGAACTTGTGGCAGATATGGAAGGATCCCCTGGGGCCTTGGAGGGAAGTGAGTGTGGAGGTGTGGGCGCAAGTTTTACATTTCCTGCGGTTGCAGGGGAAGGTGCCGGGGGTGGAGGTTGGGTTGGTGGGGGGTGTGGATCTGACAAGGGAGTCACGAAGGGAGTGGTCCTTGCGGAACGCTGATAGGGGAGGGGAGGGAAATATATCCTTGGTGGTGGGGTCCGTTTGGAGGTGGCGGAAATGGCGGCGGATAATACGTTGTATGCGCAGGTTGGTGGGGTGGTAGGTGAGAACCAGTGGGGTTCTGTCTTGGTGGCGGTTGGAGGAGCGGGGCTCAAGGGCGGAGGAGCGGGAAGTGGAGGAGATGCGGTGGAGGGCATCGTCGATCACGTCTGGGGGGAATCTGCGGTCCTTGAAGAAGGAGGCCATCTGGGTTGTGCGGTGTTGGAATTGGTCCTCCTGGGAGCAGATGCGGCGGAGACGAAGGAATTGGGAATATGGGATGGCGTTTTTACAGGGGGCAGGGTGGGAGGAGGTGTAGTCCAGGTAGCTGTGGGAGTCAGTCGGTTTATAATAGATGTCTGTGTTGAGTCGGTCGCCCGAGATAGAAATGGAAAGGTCTAGGAAGGGGAGGGAGGAGTCTGAGACAGTCCAGGTGAATTTCAGGTCGGGATGGAAGGTGTTAGTAAAGTTGATGAACTGTTCAACCTCCTCGTGGGAGCACGAGGCAGCGCCGATACAGTCATCGATGTAGCGGAGGAAAAGGTGGGGGGTGGTGCCAGTGTAGTTGCGGAAGATGGACTGTTCCACATATCCTACGAAGAGGCAGGCATAGCTGGGGCCCATGCGGGTGCCCATGGCAACTCCTTTAGTTTGGAGGAAGTGGGAGGATTGAAAAGAGAAGTTATTCAGGGTGAGGACCAGTTCAGTCAGTCGAAGGAGGGTGTCAGTGGAAGGGTACTGGTTGGTGCGGCGGGAAAGGAAGAAGCGGAGGGCTTTGAGTCCTTCGTGATGGGGGATGGAGGTGTACAGGGACTGGATGTCCATAGTGAAAATAAGGCGTTGGGGACCGGGGAAGCGAAAATCCTGGAGGAGGTGGAGGGCGTGGGTGGTGTCCCGAACGTAGGTGGGGAGTTCTTGGACTAAAGGGGACAGGACCGTGTCGAGGTATTGGGAGATGAGTTCGGTGGGGCAGGAGCAGGCTGAGACAATGGGTCGGCCGGGGCAGGCAGGTTTGTGGATTTTGGGCAGGAGGTAGAAACGGGCGGTGCGGGGTTGTGGGACTATGAGGTTGGAGGCGGTGGATGGGAGATCCCCTGAGGTGATGAGGTCCTGGATGGTCTGGGAGATGATGGTTTGGTGGTGGGAGGTGGGGTCGTGGTCAAGGGGGCGATAAGAGGAGGCGTCCGCGAGCTGGCGTTTAGCCTCAGCGGTGTACAGGTCAGTGCGCCAAACTACCACCGCGCCTCCCTTGTCTGCGGGTTTGATGGTGAGGTTGGGATTGGAGCGGAGGGAGTGGAGGGCTGCACGTTCTGAGGGTGAGAGGTTGGAGTGGGTGAGAGGGGTGGACAGGTTGAGTCGGTTGATGTCACGGCGGCAGTTGGCTATAAATAGATCGAGGGCGGGTAAGAGGCCAGCACGGGGTGTCCAGGTGGATGGGGTGTGTTGGAGGCGGGAGAAGGGGTCGTCAGAGGGTGGGCAGGAGTCTTGGTTGTGAAAGTAGGCACGGAGGCGAAGGCGGCGGAAGAATTGTTCAATATCTCGCCGCGTGTTGAACTCATTAATCCGAGGGCGTAGGGGAACGAAGGTGAGGCCCCTGCTGAGGACTGATCTTTCATCCTCAGAGAGGGGGAGATCTGGAGGGATGGTGAAAATCCGGCAAGGCTGGGAGCTAGGACCTGGTGTGGGACTGGAGCTGGAGCTGGAGCTGGGGGCGGGGTTAGGGGCGGGGACAGAGATCGACGTAGGGGCGGAGTTAGACGTGGTGACGTTGCTCGACGTGGGGGCGGGGTCATGCGTCGTGACGGAAATAAGCGTGGGGGCGGGGTTACGTGAAGCGACGGGAGATGGCGTGGGGGCGGGGTTATGCGTAGTGACGAAAGACGACATGGGGGCGGGGAAACCTGAGGATTTGTGCTCCTGCAGGTTAGTGATGTCAGTGGGGGCGGAAGTGGCTGCGTCGACGGCAACCGGAGGGGCGGAAATGGTTGCGGCGACGGAGGAGTGGTGGTCATTCCCGGTGGCCGCGTGGGTCGCGGGTCCGTCGGCGATTGTGGAAGCGGTTGTGTGTGTGGTGGTCACCGGGGCAGTTGTAGGGGCGGCGATCGCGGGGGCTCCGAGGTCGGTGGGGGCGGAAGTGACGTCACGGTCGGCGGCGGCCTTTGGTGCCGCGGGCGCTGTGGAGGCCACATGTGTAATGGCGTCCGACAGGCCTGTGGAAGATTCTGGAATAGTTGAGGGGCCACGAGTGTGGGGGTAAGTACATGAAAGTTTTTGGTACTTACTGTCTTTAATCTCTGATAGGGCTAGGAAGAACTGTTTGTTGAGTTTGTGGATTCTTCTGTAGATGAAGAACAGCAGGGGTCCTTTGCAGGTCTGTGAGAGTGTTGTCCTGAGCTGGGGTAGGGCTGATTGCAGGGAGTGTAGGTAGCGACGCATGGCTGCAAGGGTGGAGCGGAGGATCCGGAGGGAGGTCTGTTGCTGGAGGCTTCGGAAACACGAAAACTGCTAGAAGCACGGTATTCCAATCGGACCTCTATCTACAAACGCATTTCTGACATGTAGGACACACGTTTTGAAATATAATGAAGGAGGAAGATAGCGTGGATCTACCTCAATGACACATAGGCCAAAAGGTCAGAGTCACACATCCCATTATAGGAACACGCTCATTTGCAGAGGCAGTCAAGGTTTGCGAAGTCACACACACAATGGAGCAATGCTGAAGAACAGAAAGCTGCCCAAGAGAAGTGTACAATACACACGAACGAACACAACAAGATGATGGAGAGATGGATCATCAGGAAAATGACCAGCATACTGTTAATGAACAGCCAAGGACAAAATCCATATCTCCTGAAGGTTACACTATAACAAGATTTGGAGGGTTATCAAACCAGTGGAACAGTATGGATTTTATAGTTGTAAATTTTACACATTATCCAATGTTTATGACTTCTTACTTGCAACAGATGGAAAAAAAGGAATTGCATACAATCACTTCAAAGAGAGATGTACCTTTAAGAAGTTTAACAGGCAGATGAATAAAATATCCATGTATCAACATATGCCCAGTGGCCATAATCATTTTGCATTTTAGCATCCTGGGCAAAGAATGGATCTAGGGATTACTTTGCACTAGTTTAACCGATAATAAACCCACCAGAGATCTTCAACTAAATGGAATTTGCATGCTTCATTTATTATTGACATTATTTATTACTAACTTGGATAGTGGCATGGAAAGTCATATCCACATTTGCTGATGACACAAAGTTAGATAGTGTAGATGATAGTTAAAATTACAAAGGGACATTGACAGACTAAGCGAATGGGCAAAACTGAGGCAGATGGAGTTCAATGGAAGCAAGTGTGAGGTTACCCATTTGGATTGCAAAAAGATAAAGGTGATATGAAGTTAAAAACAAATGTCTGTACAAAGAGATTCAGAGGTTTAGCTGCACAAATCTTTACAATATTACAAACATGTACAGAAAATAATCAAGGAAACTGATCAAATGCTGGCCTTTTTATCCAGAGGACTGGAACATGAGAATGCGGAAGTTATGCAGCAGTTATATTATATACTGGTTAGTCGATGTTTTGGGCATGAACCCTTCTTCAGGAAAGGCTCCTGAAGAAGGGCTCATGCCCGAAACGTCGATTCTCCTGCTCCTTGGATGCTGCCTGACCTGCTGCGCTTTTCCATCAACACGTTTTCAGCTCTGATCTCCAGCATCTGCAGTCCTCACTTTCTCTTATATACTGGTTAGGCCCTGTTTGGATTACCCCAGGCAGATATGGGCACCACATCTTAGGAAGGATATATTAGCCTTGGAGGGGGTACAACGTAGGTTTGTAAGAATAATATCTGGATTGGAAGGGTTAAGTTATGAGGAGAGCTTATACAAATTAGGCATGCATTCTGCAGAAGTTAGAGAGTTGAAAGTTGATATGATGTAGGTGTTCAAGATATTTACAGGAAGAGAGAGGACAGATATAGATGAACTATTTCCACTGATTGGGATTCCAGAAGTAGGGGCCGTAGTCTGAGAATTAGGGCCAGACCATTCAAGAGAGAAGCTTGGAAATACTTCTACACGCGTGCGCATGCACACAATGAATGGTAGACATTTGGAATTCTCTTCCACAAATGGCAGTGGATGCTGGGTCAGTGTTAATTTTAAATCTGAAATAGGTTAGCTTCTTACTAAGCACAAGTATTGAGGGATATGGGCAAAAGGCAGGTATATAGAGTAAGGCCACCAATCAGCAATAATCTTCTTGAATGGCAGAACAGCTTAAGGGGCTGAATGGCCAGCTCCTGTTCCTATGTGCTTGTGCTGATGCTGTCACTTTTAAAAGGTTATTTTGTTCTTGGTTTTTTTTTGAAAAGAGGTCGCAAAGGCAGAGATGCCAAAGAATCCACTTGAACAATGGAAGGGGAGTGGCCAGTTCAGGTCTTTCCTAGTTTGTATTAGCTGTAGCAGTCATAAGATGTGAGAGTCCAGGGGACTTGCGAGCTTCAGCAAAGAATTCCTCTGATTTTATTATGACAGCTTTCTCTAGATGTTGCTCCCTCCTGCCTGTAAGATCTGCATTTGAATTTACCTTCTTGTCAACGGGTGAGTTTATGGGCGTTACCGTATTAGATTTTAGATTTGATTATATCCCCTACAGTATGGAAACAGATCCCTTCAGCCCAACAAGTCCACACCAACCCTCCGAAGAGTAACCCACCCAGACCCCGTCTCCTACTCTATATTTACCCCTGACTAATGCACCTAACACTATGGACAATTTAGCATGGCTAATTCACCTGACCTGCATATCTTTGGATTGTGGAATGAAACCTACGTAGACACAGGGAAAATGTGCAAACTCTACACAGACAGTTGCCCGAGATGGGTATTGAACCCAGGTCCCTGGCACTGTGATGCAGCAGGGCTAACCACTGAGCCACTGTGCCGCCCCAACTATATTGGAGCAGTTAATTAGTAGCAGTTACTGTGCCGGATCGGTTAAGGTTTCCCATAGTTAAATTATTCTAAATTCTGCTTTCTTTTGCTCATGTTTCAACTGCAGTGTTTAAATAAATTCTGTTTTGCTTAAAGCCAAATGGTTTGACCAACTGCATCACCACTGGAAGACCCATGTTCATTTGCATTTAAAATGAGAAAAAAAGTTAGGGTCTAGGCTATCTTCTTAAAATATTTTGAATGGGTATGGCTTGGTCCATATCAGTGCTACATTCTGAGAGCACAAGATGATCAATACACAGGCCTTTGAATAAAAGAAAGCCACAGCACAGATTTTAAACTTGAAACACTCAGATGGAATACAGGAGGTAAAAGATTTTTCAGATGATTCAACTGACTAACAGCTTGGAGCTAAATCAATCAGGTGTGCATACCAGGATGAAAGATGTATGATTTACAAACACATCAGCTTTTAAAAATGTTTAAAAAGTGGCATATTAGGGGTGTTCGTCTATATTTTGTGAAGGAGTTTAAAAATTGACTAGGACGTTCTTTCTGAAACCACGATTTCAAACCTGTATGAGGCCTGCTAGATTGTAAATGGAAGTTTGATTATTTTATAAGGGTTTATGACAGGGGAAAAATCAATACTCAGCTAGTTTCGCAGGAGCTAGAACTTATTTAAAAAGTTTTTGAATTCAGTTGGAAAGAGACCATATTGAAGTTAAATGAAAGAAAAGTTTCCCCTAGAAAAAGGAGTTCTTCAAAGGAATAAATTACTTCAGTGCAAGGGTTTCCGTTTATGAAAACTTTGAAAGCAGGAGTGTTTGGTTAGAAATGAGCCTTGGTTATTCAAAGCCGAGAAAGTCTTAAAATCTCAGTTGTGTAAGTCAAAGAAAAAAAGTTTTGCAGTTAATAGGACCAGAACTGAGAAGCAGTTAAATCAACATACATAATTATAAGCTTGCAAAGAAGTAAAGTGATGATGTCAGGGTATAGATGGGAATTTGCTTTGTTGGGTGTTCGTTTATTTTGTCTTTCTGTTTGTGTAATAAACTTAAGTCTCATTTTTTAAAGTAAATCTGCATCAGACTGCCATGTTAAATTGAAAAAGGAACAACATGTGATCTCAGAGAAAAACCAAAGAACTTCAGATGCTGTAAATCAGAAACAACAGAAATTGCTGGGAAAACTCAATGGATCTGGCAACATCTGTGCAGAAAAGGCAGAGTTAACATTTCAGGTTTTGAAGATAGATCACTAGACCTAAATGTTAACATAAAATATGATCTATCAGGGCAGATTTCATTCTGCGTTTGACTTGTCCAGTAATAACATTTGATGGGATCACAAAAGTATAAGCAAACATATTCACTAAGGACTGAAAATGTATTTCTGTGACCTCAAACGTAGAAGAAAATGAAGATTATACAAATAAATCTGGGTATTATAAGTGCCAGAATTATTGGAAAAAACTATTGCTAGATGTCAGGCTCAGGTTCTTTACACAGAGAGTTGTGAGAACATGGGATGCGTTGCCAGCAGCAGTTGTGGAGGCAGGGTCATTGGGGCCATTTAAGAGACTCCTGGACATGCATATGGTCACAGAAATTTGAGGGTGAATACATGAGGATCAGTGGTCGGCACGACATCGTGGGCTGAAGGGCCTGTTCTGTGCTGTACTGTTCTATGTTCTAAATCTCAAACCACTGATGATATTTTCCATTCATACTTAAGTTTTTAAAAAAATATACAGCCAGTAATTCTCTCTCTCTCAATATCCCTTTACAAACTAAATAAGTCACTGCTTACCATTCAAAAGTCTATAAATAAAAATAGCACAAAAATCATTTGAAGAAGTAAACAATGGTCACAAACTTACATCACTGATCATTTCAATCAGCTCAAATGACTTCACGTTTTTGTCCCATTTCACTCTTGGCCCTTCGGGCACAGGTTTTAAACACTCCCAGACATCCTTTGGTGCAGCTTTAATTATCCCTTCACCTTTGTATCTGAATCAAAGACCACAAGAGAAAAAGTATAGTATCAGAATAACAATTACGCTAATAAGTAATAATCATGTTATAACTGTTAAATATTACAACCTTTCCCCAAACTGTTAAAGCTTGCAGTGGGAAAGAAAGAAATAGAAGGAACTTCCCTGCAGTTGAGGACAAGGCATATCTTTGGTACATCACAGCACCTTTTATTTGGCATACAACCCATACAGCATACTTTTAGCAATTCAATTTAAGAACTCATAAATTCCAAAGTTAATCCAGGTTTGTTAAAATGTTGATTATTGCTTTGCTAAAACTATACTGTCTCCAGCTCCTAAATGAGACTAGGATTCAGATTACCCTCCACTTTTTTGGTTCTAGGAAAGGTAACTGGATGCCAACAAGACAAGGTTACAGATAATCTACTTCTGCTGTTTTCAATGGTACTGAGTATAGTGCTAATCTGAAGGCAAGAAGTTTTCCAAGCCAATCTCACACCTTCTAATCTTCTCACCCCTCTCTTAACTCAACATCTCTCAGATGTGAGTTCTTCACCCTACCATCGATAGCCACAATTACAATGGCCAAGATTCCATACCCTGGAATACTCTCCGTAAAACCCTCTGCCTCAACATATACTTGAGCTTCAAATTTGGGCATTTCCTTTTTACTGTGTCTTCCTTTGGTTCAATAGCCATTTCCATAGTTAAGTCGCTTTGGGACATTTATTGTGTTAAAGATGCCAAACAATGTGGTTTCATGTTCATAGGTGTGAATCATCTGACAATTTGTGATCTTATACTTAGCACCCTGACCGGCCCCTCTGCATAAGTCAGGGTGAATCAAATGGAAACTAACCAGGCATCTGATTTTCATTAAGGTCTATTGATGCTGTTAACAACTGGAGTTGAGGAAATATCTTAAAACCATATCCATGTAGGAATTCCCACCACATGAGGGAGACAGGGTACAGAGGGAAAGTGACTGGCATAGAAATCCACAGGTTAATGCTCTAGGAGATAAGGTTTCAAACCCCATCATAGTATTTGGTGAAATTTAAATAAGTGTACAATATATTCTCAGTGTGGCAATTATGACAACCATTATGAATTGGCATTGTTCATTTAGGGAAGGAAATCTGTCATCTTTGCTCAGTCTGGCCTATATGTGGGTCCTGACAAAACTGACTGACTCACCTGATACTGAAATGACCCTACAAGTCATTGAAATCAACAACAAATTAGGGATGGCCAATAAGTCACTAACAATGTCCTCTTTCCTTTAAAAAGTTTTTTAAAAAAAATCAATATAATCAGATTTAGCCCTTCTACACTAGCTACAGGTAAACAAAGATCCTAATTGGGTTGGGATATCTGGTCGGCATGGACGGGTTGGATCGAAGGGTCTGTTTCCATGCTGTACATCTCTGTAACTCTACTGGTAGACATTCAAATCTGCAAAAAGATTTATGATTCACCTCAGTGACCAAGCATTGTGTTCTTAGGAGCAGGAGGAAAGTATTATTCCCCAATAATGTTTGTCAAATCAATTAGATCATGGATGATCCCTTAAGTCCATTTTCTCTCTCGATACTGTCACTCAACACAAACCTATTGATCTCCACCTCAAATATTCTGATTAACTCTTCTAAGGGAGAGAATTTCAGGTTTCCTCTATCCTTTGTGTGAACAGCTTTAATTTGGGATCAACACACAAGTGGGAGATTCTTCACACATTTATGCTCATTCTGACAATCAAGAGTTAGCATAAAATTGTTTAATGAAAAATATTAGTGGAACCAATTTATACAACATGTATACAGATTGACTCTATAATTAACAGTTAAATATCGTTAGCACTGCACCCCCAGGGGGCAAAAAGCTGCATCAGTTACCACACAGTTTATTTCATCAGAACCACTCACGCAGTGGATTACTCTTCAAATACACAACGAACATGCAACCATCTTCGCACTCACAAGTTTCCGGAATATTCTGATGATGGTCTCCAGGACACACAAACTTCATTCTACCAATAAAGAAGAAAATCACAAAAACACTTTATGCTTTGCACAAGTAAGGCCCTAAACTTATAAAAGGCACACACTGTGTAAAGTACCAAAGAATGCAAATGTCATGGCAACAAATAATTCAGGATTGCATTTGGCATTGATTAGGTGACCTTTGTATCGTGCAACCAGTTGTACAATATGTTTTATTTATTGCATAATACTTCGAGAAGGGTCTTTGAACTGAGTTTTGGGGTATTACGTGGCGCTTAAATACAAATTAGTTACTATGCAGATTTTTTTTAAAATGTAATTTAAAACAGGTTAATTGTAACACAGTTTAAGGATGAATGCACTTATAATAAGACAGTCAAAATCATGCGATTTAGTCTTGTATTGACGTTACAGTTGTAGTGTAATACAACCATAGTGGATGACCCAACTTCACAAAGTAGAACAAGGTTCCTGAGGGACACAACTCATCTGTCATAATTAGCGGTGATCCCACGTAAAGATTGCAGTGTGAATACTGTAAAACCAACACTTGTTCCAGAGGAGAAAGAAAAGTGTAAAATCAAAAACGTCATTGCTATTCTTTGTTCTGAACTGTTTCAGAAAAATATTACCATGGATCTGGAAAAAAAATTTATTAGTGGAATATCTAAATAAGTAATTTAGACAGGCTGCACAGTGGCTCAGTGGTTAGCACTGCTGCCTCACAGCACCAGGGTCCCAGGTTTGATTCCCGCCTCAGGCAACTGTCTGTGTGGAGTTTGCACATTCTCCCCGTGTTTGCGTGGGTTTCCTCTGGGTGCTCTGGTTTCCTCCCACAGTCCAAAGATATACAGGTCAGGTGAATTGGTCATGCTAAATTGCCCATAGTGTTAGGTGCATTAGTCAGAGGGAGATGGGTCTGGGTGGGTTACTCTTCGGAGGGTCAGTGTGGTCTTGTTGGGCTGAAGGGCCTGTTCCCACACTGTAGGGAATCTAAAAGAAATCTGAATTTCCCTGTAAACTCCACTGTCCACTCCCTTAGACTGTCCCAACCGTTTGTAATCAACAAAAATGATATTCAGAATTGCTGCAATAAGGTGGACCACGGTAATAATAAAACACAAAAACCTTGGTTTATATCAACAATTCCTGAAATGCTTTTTAAAAATTCATTTATGGGATATGGGCATGACTGTTGTGTCAGCATCTAATGGCAACATTTGATTAGAAACAGATTTTGTTTAGTATCTTAAAAGAGGAGAAAGTAATACCAGGCAGGAAGGCTGAAGAAATTTCAGAGGCTGAGAGTCTCAGCAACTCAAGGCAGTGCCACCAATGCTGGAGTCTTCTTTTTTGTAATTGGGATGTAGAACAGACCAGAATTGTTGGAGCTCTGCAATCTCACTAGGTTATAGGAGATCAATGAAAGGAAGGACTAAATCTGTGGCAGAAGTTTAAAACAAGAGAATGAAAATTTTAAAGCGTAGGAGCCACTCAACAATAAAGGTAAATAAGGAAGGGAGGAAGGGTTGAATGGAATGTGATGCTTTTTTTTATTATTTCACAGATATGGGCATCACTGTCTTGACTAACTCTTATTGCCCACAGATAATTGCCCAGAGGCAGTTAAGAGTCAACCATATGTGGGTGGGAAGTCACACGTAGGCCAATCCAGGTAAGAAAGCAATTTCCATCCCTAAAGGACATTAGGGAACTGGATGAGTTCTTACGACAACAGACAATGGTTACATAATCGCTATTAGACAGTGGAGAAAGACGCCATTTGACCGACTGAGTCTGCACTGACCCTCCAGAGAGTATCCCACTTATACCCAGCCTCCCACCCAATCTCTAACCTTGCATTTGCGGTGGCTCAGTGGTTAGCATGCTATCCTATTGGCTAATCCACCTACCTGCACATTTTGAACTGTGGGAGAAAACCAGAGTATCCAGAGGAAACCGACGCAGACACGGGGAGGACATACAAACTCCACACAGATAGTCACCCAAGACGAATCAAACCCAGTCCCTGGTGCTGTGAAGCAGCAATGCTAACCACTGAGCCACCTTTAGGCTGGCACTTCTTATTCTACCTTTTACTGAATTCAAATTTCACCACTGGCCATAGTGGAATTTTCACCTTTGGTCCCCAGAACATTGATGTGCAGATTCTGGAATTAGACAGGAAAGATTGAGCACATTTGAGGGGTTAAACAGCCTATTCCTGCTCTGAGTTTTTGTGTTAATAGTTTACAAAATCAAAACACAAAAATATGGGTACAGTTCAATATCTCCTTTCACCAAAATGTTGGCTGCCTGTCTTGTTTCCTTATACAGCTAGTGTCAAACTCTGCCTGACAACACCCTGAGTGATAGCTGTGACATTTCACATTAAAAGGAACTAAAATACAGGGCTTGGAGGAGCCAGAGTTGGGCTGGGGTGTACAAACTTAAAAATTACACAATACCAGGTTATAGTCCAACAGGTTTATTTGGAAGCACAAGCTTTCGGAGCGACGCTCCTTCATCAGATGGTTGTTATCAATGATGAAGGAGCGTCGCTCGAAAGCTAGTGCCTCCAATTGAACCTGTTGGACTATAATCTGACGTTGTGTGATTTTTAACTTAAAGGACCCCAGAACAATAAGTTATGTTTATGAACAGATTGTCAGGTCAAAGTCCATGTGATACATGACATGCATATAGTTTGGACAAATTTGATATTTGCTGGAAGCAGTTATAAGGAACCAAACTGAACTAAAGACAGGATCTAGCATGCTAATTAATTGCAACAAATCTGTAATTTACATCAATCTAGTAGGTAGAAAAAAAAAGGCCCATTTTGTAGATTATGGTTCACCTCTCAACCTGTTCTAGTTTTGGTCCTTCATTTCCCTCTGCAATGCCATCCTACCCTCATTTCCCCCTCCACACTCCTAATTTCCTTCTCCCACCCTTCATTTATCCACATCCCTCCCTCCTTCCCATTATTTCTCCCTCCCAACTCCTTCATTTCTCCTTTCCTCCCTCTTCGTTCTCCCTTCCACTCTAACCCATCCACATTCCTATCAACCTCATTACTCCATTTAGCAAGGTGTTTGGTAAGGTTCCCCATGGTAAGCTCATTCCGAAAGTAAGGAAGCATGGGATACAGGGACATTTGGCTGGCTGGATAGAGAATTGGCTGACCTATAGAAGACAGAGGGTGGTAATACTTGGAAAGCATTCAGCCTGAAGCTCGATGACCAGTGATGTTCCGCAGGGGTCTGTTCTGCGACCTCTGCTCTTTGTGATATTTATAAATGACTTGGATGAGGAAGTGGAAGGCTGGGTTAGTAAGTTTGCTGATGACAGAAAGGTTGGTGGATTGTGGATAGTGTGGAAGGTTGTTGTAGGTTGCAAATGGGACACTGGCAGGATGCAGAACTGGGCTGATAAGTGACAGATGGAGTTTAACTTGGAAAAGTGTGAAGTCATTCACTTTGGAAGGATGAATTTGATTGCAGATTACAGGGTTAAAGGCAGGATTCTTGACAGTGTGGAGGAACAGAGAGATCTTGGGGTCCATGTCCATAGATCCCTCAAAGTTGTCACCTAAGTTGATGGGGTTGTGAAGAAGGCATATGATGTGTTGGCTTTCATTAGTAGGGGGATTGAGTTTAAGAGCCATGAGGTTATGCTGCAGCTGTGTAGCATCCTGGTTAGACCACACTTGGCATACTGCGTTCAGTTCTGGTTGCCTCATTATAGGAAGGATGTGGAAGTCTTACAGAGGGTGCAGAGGAGATTTACCAGGATACTGCCTGGATTGGAGGGCATGTCTTATGAAGAAAGGTTGATGGAACTAGAGCTTTTCTCATTGGAGCGAAGAAGGATGGGAGGCAACTTGATAGAGGTGTACAAGATGATGAGAGGCATAGATAGAGGGGATAGTCAGAGACTTTTTCCCAGGGCAGAAGTGGCTATCATGAGGGGGCACAACTTTAAGGTGATTGGAAGAAGGTTTTCGGGAGATGTAAGAGGCAGGTTCTTTACACAGAGAGTGGTGGGTGCATGGAATACACTGTCGATGATGGGAGTAGAGTCAGATACATTCAGGACATTTAAATGTGTCTTGGATGGGCACATGGATGACAGTAAAATGAAGGGTATGTAGGTTAGTTTGAACTTGGAGTAGGATAAAAGGTGGGGACAACTTCAAGGACCGAAGGACCTGTATCGTACTGTACTGTTCTATGTTGCTCTACCTCATTATCCTGCTTGTAATCCCCCTTCTTTTCCTTCACTTTCTGCAGTTCTCCACAAACCCTCCCACCATCTTTTATTTTAACTGCATCACTCCCTGTCAATCTCATTTCCTCCTTTCATACTTTCTCTTCCCTTCATTCCCGCCCGTCCCTACATATTTCCCTTTCTAATTTCTCACTAGCTGAGTATTTCCCCTACCCCCACATTTGACCCCCCTTCTTCTGTCATCCACTCCCATGCCTATCACCTTCATCTCCCCCTCCCCACTATTTCTTGTATCCTCCCTCACTTTCCCTCCATTACTCATTCCCACTCCACACCTCCTCTATTACCTCTCCTTCCCACATTCATTCCTCAATGCAATGTTTTTCCTCCCTCAGTCATTTCCTCATTCATTCATTCTCCATTGCCCCATTCCCTTTGTCCTCTCCCCACTTCCTTCTTCCATCTCTCCTTATTCCCTGCGTCTCCCTTCTTGTCTCCACTCCCTGCTCATTCCCCTTTCCTTCCTCACTTCAGCCCTCCTTTTCCCGTCACAGTCATCCCTTCCTTCTTCCCTTTCTCTCCCACTCTTTCTTTCTTATTCCTTCTCTTCTGCCCCATTCAGTCTCCCATCCTCTCCTTCAATCAGTCACATTCATTAATTCCCTCTTCCCTGTGTCACAGCCCTGATGGGAACAGCACGCTGGAAACCAAGCCCCACTATTCTACAAGTCATCACAAGTGTGAAATGTGACCAAATTATTCTCTGGGAAGACAGCTAATGATCCGCATCCATGAACACCAACTAGCCACGAAATGACACGACCAGCTATCCATAGTAGCCACACACTCAGATGACAAGCAACATGAATTTGACTGGGACAACACTACTAATATAGGACAAGCCAAACAGAGAACAGCCAGGGAATTCCCAGAGGCATGGCACTCATCCACAGATTCAATCAATAAGCACATCAACCTGGACCCAATATACCGACCACTGCAGTGGACAGCTGGAACTGACAACTGGAAGCAACAGAAACAAATCACTATAAATGCCGGAGGAAAGATCACAGAAGGCTCCCAAGCACTGAGGATGTCACCTAGACAGGGGACGAAACGTCTGCTATACAAATTCCCAGCTCGGCGAACAGAACCACAACAACGAGCACCCGAGCTACAAATCTTCTCACAGACTTTGAATTTAGATGCTAGTTAGCCTGACCTAGGTCATTTGTAAGGTTTGAGAGTCCATTATTAAGGATGAGATTAAGTAGTACTTGGAAGTGCTTGGTAAAATAGGGCAGAGACAGCACAGTTTTGTCAAGCGGAGGAGGAAGTGAGGACTGCAGATGCTGGAGATCAGATTCGAAAAGTTTGGCACTGGAAAAACACAGCAGGTCAGGCAGCGTCCGAGGAGCAGAAGAGTAGACGTTTCAGGCATAAGCCCTTCATCAGAATGGGACCACAGCCATTCATGTTTATGCTAACAATTTGGACTAAAGAGCTGACAGCATTGTTGCTAAGCCTACAGATAACACAAATATAAGTGGATGGACGGTAGTGCTGAGGGAACAGGAATGCTGCAGAAAGCCCTAGACAGACTAGGAGAGCAGCAAAGAAGGAATACAATGGAATATAATGTGGAACAGAGAGAGTTTGTGCACTTTGGGAGGAACAATAGAGGCATTCACTATTTCTATTTCTAAAGAGGAAAGGCTTCAGAAGGTTTACATGCAGGCTCAGTTGGCAGTTAGGAAGATCAATACAAAATCAGCATTAATTTTGGGAGGGCTAGAATACAAATGCAGGAATGCACTGCTGATGCTGTATAAGATTCCAGTCAGACCGCATTTGGAATATTGAAAGCAGTTTTGAGCCCTGTATCTAAGGAAGGGAGTACTGGCCTTTGAGGTGATCCAGAGGAGATACTGGGATCTCCCAGATCAAGAATGATCCTGGGATGTAGGGCTTGTCAAAGGACAAGCAGTTGAAGACTCTGCATCTGGGAATCCATCAACCAGGTGGGCAGCAGCTTTGGCAATGTGGTGGTTTCAGCCAAGCATCTGGCAGCACGGGACATTTTCCTTCCCGGAATCAGTGATGAGGAGGGTCCGTGAGGCGGATTCAGGATTTTGCGGAGACTTGCAGCCCGAGTTTCCAGTGGACTGGCGGGATGGCCTACTTTGGCGATGGCTTCCGGCCCAGTATTCTAGCAGCCCAGTGTGGCAGTCTTGCAGCATACTCTTTTTTTTCAATCCAAGGGTTTGGAGGGATACGGGCCAGGTGCTGGCAGGAAGGACTAGATTGGGTTGGGATATCTGGTCGGCATGGACGGGTTGGACCAAAGGGTCTGTTTCCATGGTGTATATCTCTATGACTCTAACTGAACTAAGACTTTGCCCTAACTTTTTAAAATTTCTTACCTATTCCTCCTAAAATACAAGTGACAATAAATAACAATTGTAGTCTCCTCAATGGAATGTAGAAAGATGTGGACTGTTCTCACGCACAAAATACTGACAAGCCTTGACAAAGTGAACGTGAAGATGATGCTTCTACTAATTCGAGAGGCTAGGACCTGAGGGCACAACCTCAGAGTGAACGGATCATCCTTTAGATGAGAGAGGAAGAGAAATTTCTTCAGCCAGAGTGATTAATCTGTGGAACTCATTGCTGAAGATTGTAGAGACCAAGTCAGTCAATGTGTTTAAGACAGAAGTAGGTTCTTCATTAGTAAGGGGACAAAGGGTTATAGGACAAAGGCAGGATAATGGGGTTGAGAAACATATCAACCATGATTGAATGGCAGAGCACACACTCACCCTCCCCTCAGCACAACCACTCACCTCCACCTGCCTCAGAAAACCCACACCCTAAGACTTCCTCCCTCACCATCACCCTGACTATTACCCCCTCAACACTATCCCCCAATGCCCAACTCACAGCTCTTCTCTGCCCTGTCCTTCCCCCAACAAACTTATGCCCTCAGCCTCTATCCCACGCTCAATCCCCTCAACCCCACCACCTCCACCAGCCCACACTCAAACCTCCATTCTGCCCACCCTCACACTCACCCCTTCCCACTCACCCACCCTCATTCCCTCACACCCACCCTCACACCTCTCTATAAACACATTTCATTTCCTGAAATACATTCACTACCACCACCCCTTCCCTTCCCCATCCCTCACCCCCACACTGCCTCACTCGCCACCCCTCCCTCACCCACCTCCCCCACCCCCTCCTTCACCCCCCTCCCCCTCACCCCCACCCC